>NC_134837.1:230166591-230205886 GCF_004210375.1 Tachypleus tridentatus | reverse complement strand
TTTACCTGCTTTTAATGATATAAGTATATATATATGTATATTATTTAGCCTCTGACTTTAACATGAGTGTTTTATTTTCAAGTGCAAAATATGCCTCGAAGATGCACAGTTTCTGATTAAGTTTCACATAGATGGTATATAGGGCTGGCTAGTCAAAGGAGATCCTTAATTTTCTGGTTCAAAAGTTAAATACCTTAAGCTTTCTTCACTCATAGTCAGACGTAAGCCTATCTACGTCCTAACTGCAGAGCTTGTAGAAACAACAACATTGTTTTATTTGCATTTGGTTCGACTTTAGATATTATGAAAGTTCAATATTTGCATTAAAAAAACTAAACATGTTTTTAATTTAATATACCTGATTATTATAGCTTCTAATTTATGCACTGTGCTTTATGCTAAATTGGAATTCGAAAATGATAAAAATATATAGACTGGCGGGAGATAAAATGTAACATTGATGTTAAATGTTATTTTTACTGCTCCCTGATGTTGAGGCGAACTGAAAAAAATTAATGAGAAGTGCGGGAAAAAAACTTACAGTTAACTTAATTTTGTTACAATAGATACAATTAAACTAGCACCATTCATGATTAAAGCAGGTTCGGAAAACAAATGCTACTTAAGTTTTCAAAACACCCAAAATTGGACAACCTGTATGCAAGGAAGGTGTGTTTTGTTCCTGATTAGATATTTAGAACCAATAGAATCCAGTATGTCTGTCGAAGGAGTGATGAGAAGCTTAAATAAAATTGTTTACAGTAAGCTGAAGATGGTGAGGAGCTACATAAACGAATAGAGCTTTTTAACCACAACAGGAGTTGCTAATAAGTGGAGTTTTGATTTTTTCTGACTAGGTCAAGTAATGTTTGGATGTCGCTTAATAAGAGAAAAAAACAATTTGCTGGTATAATTTGATCCCAAATATACAGTGAATACAGTAAAACGAAGATTGAATAGAAAGGAAGCAAATGGAACACTAATACACAAGTGTGGCCTCTGGAGATTCCATATCATAATATTGTTGAGTGTGTTTGTGGATCTATCTTATTTTAGAAAAAAAAAAGGCAAATATAGCTCTGGGCAGTACGTGAAAATGAGCTGAAATTGAATTTTTATTGATAGTTCCCACAAGTTTGAAGAAAATATTCCTTACTAGCTTCAGGCAGTGATTTCAGCTGGGGTATTCACTCAAAATATTAAGAAATAAATTCTAAGTTTACTTTGTTTGCCATTGGTATGCCTTTAGGCATTACAAAACTTCAATTCCTGCATTAAAGTAACTCAGAATATTTTGTTCATTTAACATACATGGTGTTAATTAAGTTTAATTTGAATACAGCATTTTATGTCTGTACAATAAACAGTGATGTTAGTTTTAACAGTTAAAGGAAAGAAAATGTAGCTCAACTACGTCTTCTCCTTACATGATACTTAAAAGAAACTATTTTAGTAACTAGGTGAAAATGTAAATTTGTCGTAACTAGATATCGTAACGTTCTTTTATTTTCATACGAACAAAAATATATATGTGCTATCTTGTATATTAGAATTTTAAAATTATAATAAATGTATACATGTTCTTCTTTCTGATGTAAATATTTAACTTAAGAGTATTTAGCATTATCAGTAAAGGTTGCAGTAAATGCTAATTTTTCTTAATATCGATTGCACATGTTTGGCAGAGTACAAATAGTTTTGTGTAGTTTTGTGCTTAATAATAAACAACAACTTAATATAGGTTACTTCAGCTATAGAATCCTTGCATATTAGTTACTGAATACTAGTTTTAGATGTGAAACTTTGTGGTCATGAGCACCACTAAAAATTGTTTTCTCGTTTTAATTATTTACATTTGTTTGTCATACTTTTAGCTTCATTTCACACATAAAGTCCGTAAACAGATATTATATATAGTAGATTGTATATTCGTACTATTTTGTGTAAACTATTTCATTATAATCCTCTTATATTTTAAAATGTTCACGTTTTACCAATTTATTCCTTAATATTACTTTTGACGCTTGTCGTACGTGCTGCCATCTATTAAACTTTGTTTTAATTATAAAAGCAAAGCTGTTTTATTACGTAAATATGTATGTTTGTTTCTTGCTGTTTTAGTTTAACGTCACCCAATGGACTATTTGCTCGCTCAACTACGAGGAATATAACCTGGAATTTTAGCGCTGTTAGTTCATAAAATTCCCACTAGGCCATTTGGGGAACTACTTGTAATATATAATACATGATAAATAAATTAATGAAAAAGAAAACTGTGAGCATTAAATTTACTTTCTATTACCTTTGCAAAAAATATATTATATACTTTAATCATATTTAAACAGAGACTGCTACTAAACGGGTTAACATAACATTCTATACTAGTTTCGTTATAGCAACACTAATATAAATATGATGACCTTAAATGGACTAAATATCTCCATAATTACTATCTTCTATGTCAATTATTTACATATTATTTATCTCATATAAATTATAAGTATCTAAGATTTATAGCAAATTTATATATATATACATATATAAATGTTTTGCTGTTTAAGATACTTCACACTAAAATTATTTAATTAACTTATTGGATTATTATAAACAAACACCAAAATAAAATTGCGTTCATAATACATAAACATTTATCCACAATACGTGTAATTACAGAGTTGATACATATACAAGAATTTAAAAAAATAATTTGACTTTGTATTGTAATAGTTAAGGTCGAAATCTAATTAATAATTGATCTATTATCAGTATATGTTTAATAAAGCAATTGATGTCTAATTAAGGAAAATATGATGTTACAAATAAATGTATTCATTATTAAGATTATTTTTATTTTACAGGTACACGTTGTTTAGTCCAAGACAGTTGTCAACCCTTCTTTTTCCATGATTATTTTTATTTTACAGGTACACGTTGTTTAGTCCAAGACAGTTGTCAACCCTTCTTTTTCCATGATTATTTTTTATTTTACAGGTTTTTACGTTGTTTAGTCCAAGACAGTTGTCAACCCTTCTTTTTCCATGAAAGAAACTTACGTTACATTGAGTACATGCATTATTTAATGTCTTTTGACACTTGCAAAACTGAATTAATTACTTAGCTAAAAATTATTGGCTTTTGGTCATTTCTTTATGTCGTTACTTATTGTAAGATATGCAACTTACCACTGTTGTGCTACTTGTATAATATACTTTGCACTTCATTAAATAAATATACTGTTATATATACACACGTACATATGTATATTTATATATATAAGTACACATACACATATATAAATTCACATTGTATATTTCGTTTTTAAATAAGTAGGTTGTAAATTGATGCGATTTTGGGAACTTTTGCCTTGCTTGTTGCTGTGGTATTCCTTTATTTTTTGTTTTCGTTAATTAATTAGATTTATGCTTTCAGCTGATAAGCAGACCATTCGAAGCCACCATCTGCGTTTTCAAAAGTTATGTGCTCTAAGTACTTTTTGTCCAGTAGATACAAATAACAAGTAACAACCACGATAAATTGCACTGATTTATAAATATGAAAACAAAAACACGAAATGTCTATTTCGTACATAAAGATGGCGCCAGCTGACATACTCAAATAGATTCTTGAAGCCTCTTGCCGCTTTTGTTGCTTTGGAAATAAGTTTGCATATCGACCATGAAAAATCATTTATTCTCGCTTTCTTGAAAACATTTGTTTGAATGGATATTTTCTTTTTATTATGACAAAAGTAAACAGCTATCTAAACATTAATGTATATACACATGAACATATTTATATATATACACACGTATACATGTATACACACACAAATATAAATGCACATAAACGTATACATATATATAAATCTTTCTGTTATTTACTCTCTTACTTTTTACAGTTTTTTTTTCATTTTCTTTGTTGAAACATTTCGTTAACTTAGGAATCTCTTAGTTTTCTTTATTATTCTCATATATACAGTCTTACTTCTGAACTGAAATGTGTAAAATATTCCTCGTCACACATCTATCTATTAAACTATTTTTTTTTAATCAGATTTCAACATTATAAAGTTAGCTGCAGTTTCTGATAGAGCGATACTTTTTTGCTTGAAGCTATGTTCACAAAGTAAGTACATTAGAGTTATTAAATATAATAATGAAAGTTATAATCGCGTAGTGAAGAATTCGTTCTCCTCTTAGATTGAGTTGTCACGATTATAGACTAAAGCGTGGATTTCATCAATCTCCAAGTTATCATGTAATGCTTTTTATCTTGTCGTGGCCTTCCTCGATAATATAGTTTTGCCCCAGTATATTATATACCAAAATAAAATTCATACTACATAAATATTCAGCCTCATTACTGGTAATTACAGAATTGGTACATGTACAATAATGAAAATTTTCACTTCACTTTATATTTAAATAGTTGAGGTCCAAATGTATTCATGGACTAATCATATTTGTAGTGGGTTCTCGTAATTGATCAATCACTTCAATGAGCCATGGCTGACTTAAAACACAAAAACTGACCTCAACTAGATGTTTCTATTGTTAAAAGTATGTGGGATAAACTTCAAAGATAATGAACATATACTGTAGAAGTCAATAAAGAGATTTTTCTGTTATTGTTTTAAACTTGTGAATGATATCATCGAATGAGTAGATTGGGCTAACAGATATTAATTTGAATATTCCTTGACGTAAACGAGTACAAAAATATATCGTTAGGTTAGTAACATTACTTATATGATTATCAGAATATAACAGATTATATAAGTTAATTGTTTTTTTTTTTAAATTTCGTCCCTAATTTAGCAGTGTAAGAGGGAAGGTAACTAGTCATCACCTAATGGGAGTGATTGTCACATTATAACACCCCCACAACTGTGAAGGCAAGCATTTTTGACGTGATGGGGATTTGAACCCGCGACGCTCGGTTTACAAGCCTTAACCACCGGGTCATGACGGGCCTACAACTAATTACGAAGTGATAATTTTCGTAAGGATGTGAGTTTATCTTACAGTAGATCTGCTAGTACATAAATTAATACCGTTATTCAAGTGTCCAGAGAGTATTAATGCTTTCAGTAAAGAGAAAAACTTTGATATATTCATGGTGACATAAAATACAAGTTATTTCAAAGTAAATAAGAAGATAATGTTGATTTTTTGTAAATTATTTTAATAATTAGTAAAGGTTACGTTTCTAAGCTTAACACAGTTAATTTCATAAAACTATATCAGGTGTACAAAACATTTTTGAATTAATGTTTCTATTTAAATTAACGCTTTGTTTTTTTCCACACAAATTCGACCGAAAATTTATCCAGTACTCATAAGTTTTAACATAAAATGCTTACTGGATACGTAATATACGTGGAAAGACTGTTGTGCTAAAATAAGTTACAAAAACTACAAGGGTGTTAAGTTCATAAAAAACAATTCTTAGTTTGAACTAGTTTATTGAAGTGAAGATTTATAACTTAATGCATCGTTTATACACTTGATAAGAACATTCAGATAAACTGTCTGTCATTTATCATGTGATGGGTGAAACGCTGCTAATTAACTATGTAAATGACTTTTTATGTGTCATACTTTGTGCATATAATCTATTTAGACTGTAAATTGGAATAGATATTTTACTACTAGAAGTGCTATACTTAGATATATGTAAGAAAATATGGAATGACGGGACAAATATAGGTTTCATTTTGTACAGATCAAATAACCCGTTCTAAACATTTATGCAAATACACTGTTTTCTTTCCATTTCAAATACAACATATGAATTTATGAGCTATAAAAGAAATGCTCGAAGTGAATAATGTATTAAACAAAATATTGTGTATACATAGAAAATGCAAGTTGATACCGAGTTAAGTGTATTTGTACCAGTTAAATACACACGTAACTTATTTTATTTTCGATGCACTTAATAAAATTGCTTCAGGTACTGGTAATATGAGGTTTATTATTATAATATGTGGAATGTGAGCGAAAAAACCAGTAAAAACCTTGTTTAAACTGTCAGACACTAATTACGTAATGTAAAGCAATACAACTGGATAAATTGTTATTTAATTTAAATCACTAGTTAATCAATATAATGTACAATAAATACTATATGGCTAAAATTTTGCAATCTGTGTTAGAAAAAAAAAATCTCTTTGTAATCTTACAGTAAGCCCTTCGGTAAATACAAATAGGTTGAGTAGCTGATTCATCCACTGTAGTCACATTTCAAATCAAACTAAGTAGTCTTAATTTTTTTTTACGTACTGTATAAGCAAACAAAAGACAGCTATTAAAAGTTCATATAATGAAAAGTATCAGTAAATAATTCAATCTGAAAGTGTTGTTATCAAAACACACTTAAGTTTTACAATCAAAATGATGCATTATTAAGAGACGAAGAATTAACCTTGTGATTAAACTTAATATAGCTTTAAAAAGCCACATTTACACTGTAAAGCTGTTTACGGCATGAAATATAATGAATGTATTATAACAAACATTGATGTTTAATAACTACATTTGATATTTCGTTTATGGTCTTCAGATTTATAAGAAACCTGCCTTTAAGACTTATACAATAAGCACTTTCTAAAATACTTTTTAATAAGTTGTGGTATATAATGTTTTAACATGGAGAAATAAACATTTTTATTAGTCTTCTATTCTCATTTTGTTTTCGTCTTACCAGCGTCAGTTTTGATGAGACATCTAAGATTACAATATGTATGCTTTGAAACACACGTGTTGTTAAACAAGCTTCTAAACGTTTACATGTTCTGCAGGTTAATAAAAAGAGAAAACTCAACCATTTTAGTGGCAGAATAAAACACACTTTTCTTTCACATAAATATATTTGATTATAATATTTTGTTTATGTTACATACCAGCTATCTTTTTCTACAGGCTTAGACATAAGGAGTTATAACATGACGTCAAAGAATCCCGAGAGGTTTTTATTTGTCGTTTAGTTATAAAGCATAGAACAACACAATGGGCTATCTGTGCTCTGCCCAACATGGGTATAAGTAAGTAAACATACCCCTTTTCCACTCGTGGACGAGCACGGCATGACCAGGTGGGTAGAGCACGTGACTCGTAATCTGAGGCTCGCGGGTTTGAATTCTCATCACACGAAACATGCTTGTCATTTTAGCTGTTGGGGTCATCATAATGTGACGGTCAATTCTACTATTTTTGGTAAAAAAATAGCCCAAGAGTTAGTGGTGGGTGATGATGACTAGCTCCCTTTTCACTAATTTTACACTGCAAAATTAGAGACGGTTAAGGCAGATAGCCCTCGTGTAACTTTCCGCGAAAAATTAAAAACAAACAAACAAAATACTGCGGAGGAGGCATTTCAAACAAAAATCACATTATAGATTCGAGTCCAACAACCTTAAACACCTATTCTGAGATTCAAATCGTTCTTGGATAGCCTTTTTGGAACATTTCAAAACGCCTTCATACCATATTTTATGAGGGAAGAGGGCAACGATAGGGACGCTCACTGTGAAATTTTGTGTCAGCCTTCCAAGATTGATTAGTTCTGCTAGCTCCAGAGCTTTTGTAGAAATTCCATGATAAAAATCAAATTCACAAACAGACAACATGAATTAATACAGGATACACTAAAGCTTTATTATTTTGCGTCCTCCAATGACATCAGTGAAAGACACATACAATCATTATCGAGACAGTTTGTGTCGCCGCTGTGTCCAGACTTTTTTTCCAAAAATCGATATGGATCGAGAAGACAAAAAAATAGCCTATAGTATAATTCTTATAGAAACTAGACTCCTATAGTATAAAATGGAAATTCACTGGGTCTAATTGGATTTCAACATTGTGCAAAGTTTTAATCTTTTGGCTATGTCATGAAATGATAAGTTTTCTCTCTCATATATAAATAATGATTTATTCTAGATTTTGTGCTATACAGTAGCATTTCTTCATATAGGAATTGCTGAAAATCTACAGTGTGCTTGTTTGTTTGCAATTAAGCACAATGGGCTATCCGTACATTGCCCACCACGAGTATCAAAACCTGGTTTCTGGTGTTGTAAGTTTGCAGACATATTGCTGTACCACTGGGAGCTAAACGTTACAAAGTATTGGGTCCGTATCATATATAAAGCCGTTTCGAAAGGTCTAGTAATCATATAACAAGCAACTTTGATGTATTGTGTAAAAGTGCAACATGCATGGTGAATTGGTGATTACAAGACGTTCTGATAGACAAAATGGTTCGAAACGTGGCCTACCTATCGTTTCATTAAGAACAATAGTAAAGCGACGTGTTGATATAGCTTATGATGTGCTACTAAAGTAGATGTATTAATGGTACCTAACAAACCGTAGAGCTTAGTGTTTGCATATATAAGAGGACACGATTTTTCGAATTGTTCTAGGATGAAAAACAACATAGTATCAATATAAGAAAGGAAAATAACAGAAATAAACAATTATTATCAAACTATTAAACAATATCAACTATCAGGTCTATCAGGTGAACCTCACATGACCTGGTGATTTACGGTTCGCGAGTTGGAATCTCGTTACCGGACATACTTCCACTTTCAGCTGTTGGGTCGTTATAACAGGTGACGATCAACCCATTTTTTCTTTGGTAAAGAGCATCCAAAGAGTTCAGGAGTGATGTTGACTAGCCATCTTTTATTATTTCTATCACTTCAAAATTAGGGGCGGTCATCACAGATAGCCTGCGAGTAGTTTTGCTCGAAATGTAATGAACAAAATATAAACATCACTCATTAGCATTTTTTACAATAAAACACTACTAGCAGCGAGAGTTACTTAACCTAGGGCTGAATGATTATAGAAAATTTTTGTTTTTTTTATAGGTTTACATGTTACCCTTAATTAAGACTATTACATGTATCTCCGCAGGGTACTTGGAAGTGTTATGTTTCAAGAATAAATACAAACGAAAATTAACGGTAACAAATACTTTTACTTCTTGATTTTCAAGATCATGTTGTGTTGTACTCTACAGGATACATAATTCTCCTCGTGATTCAGAGCATGCGTAGTGACGCCACTACAGTGCAAATTGCAACCTCATTTTAATGTCTACTCAGCTTTTTGCTTTTTTCGGAAATGTTGTAGTTCTGAATAAAGCACAAAGCTACCCAACGGACTATTTGTGTTCCGCTCACCACAGATATCAAAACCTGTTTTTTAGCGTTGTGTCAATGAGAAACTTTCAGAGAAATTATTATTATCTCACAATTTTAGCAGCTTATCTCGTAGAAATTATTACGTAATTATCATAGTTTCAATAACAAGATTATTTAGTGATAAAAATAATGACTAGTATTTAACATAAAGTAAGTGCATGAGAAGTGACATTAAATTCTGGCATCTTCTGTTATTAGTGCCACTTCCATGTACTTCATCATTGCTCATTCCTTAATGTTTCCTTTACTTACTTTCTATCTTGCTATTTACAGTTTTCTCCAAATATGTAACAACTTCTCTGGTATGATAATTAATGAAATAAACACGCTTAATTGCAGCTGTAAACTAAATTGGTCAGGCGTATCTGTTCCTGATTTTAAACTCCTGAACAGATGGAAGGTAACCTTTAAGTTACAACATCAAAATGTCACATTTAATCATTTAATTTAAAGTAAACTCTTGGTTATTTAAGGGTACACAGGCATGTTGCTTTTTGTTTGTTTGTCTTTATTTTTGTGCCTGGCAGCATGTTCAAATTGTCTTGAAACTTGTATTTTTAAGACGTCTGGCATGGGTGTTAAAACTTTAATTAAAATAAAGTACAGAACAACGTTTCAACCTTCTCAGGTCATCTTCAAGATAACAAAGAGGGTTTGCAACTAACTGCTGCGGGGCACATGTCTTAGGGACGAGACTGTAAACGGGTACAAGATTGTAAGGTCATTGCAGTTAGATGTTAGGTTAATAATTAATATAGCTGTTCCTTTACATTTGTTTAATTTTGAATTTAGTTGTTATCTAAGTAGGATTTCTTTAATTTTGGGCTTGTTTATATTTGTTGCCCAACTTTATATCTGGGTGTTTTCTGTGGTTGTGCTGTATTTATTTGATTTGCAGTGTTTAAAAAAATGTGAAGGTATTTGTATGTGTATGTGTGTGTGTGTTATTTGAATCTGGTTTCTATTTTTTCTGCTTGTTTCTCCAATATAGAAATCTTGGAAGCTGTGCATTGTATTTTATAAATAATTATAGTGTTGTGTTTTTCAGAGTAGTTTTTACATAGCATGGACTTTAATTTTGTACCTGGTTTTTGAATAAATTTCGTGTTTAATGGAATGTATTGTTTTGTTATATGTTTTTCCAAATGTTGGTTATTTTTCGCTCATGTCAGGAGTATATATTATGTAAGGTTTTATAGTTTGTTCTTTTTTAAAGTTATTGTTGTTTGTTTGTTGTTGGTCTAGGTGTGTGTGTGTCTATAATGTTTTAACAGTTTTTTTGAGGAAATTTATTGATGTAGATGAAGTGTTGTTTTATTTTGTTAATTTCATCATTAATTTTATCAGGTGAGCATAGTTTTGTGGCTGTGTTTCTTTGGTTTCTTACTATGTTGAGGTTTTATTTTGTTTCATGTGCTGAGTCCCAGGGAATGTATAATCCAGTATGAGTGATTTTTTTTTGTGGATTTTTGTTTTGAATTGTGTATCAGTTCATGTGGCCTTGAGGTTGAGAAATGCTGTTTAGTTAGTTTTCTCGTGTTTGCAAGTGAACCTAATTTTGGGATGTATGAAGTTAACGTGGTTGAAAAGCTTAGTGTGTGTTCTGTTGATGTGAATCCAGCAATTTTATCGTCAACATACATGTATTTGTACCATTGTAGTGGTGTGTGTAAAACTGAATTGATTGCTTGAGATTCCGTTGTAATCAACAAAACATAACAATCCAGTAAACACCATATTTATTTAAAAAACGAGGTACAAAACTAAAGATCATGCTAAGCAAAAACTACACTGACAAACACAACTCCAATATTATTTATAAAATACAATGCAACAATTGCCACGACTTCTATACTGGAGAAACAAGCAGAAAAATAGAAACCAGATTCAAAGAAAATAAAAACACCTTCACACGTTTTTGAACACTGCAAAACAAATAAACACAACATAAGTATGGAAAACACTCATACACTAAGTAGGGAAACAAATACAAACAAACACAAAATCAAAAAAGCCCAAGAACTCAAACCACAATTGAACCAATACAAAGAAACATCTTTATACCTATATTAATTAATTAGCCTAACATCTGACTACAACGTTCTCTAATATCTCGTACCCGTTTACATTCTCGTCCCTAAGGCACATGACCGGCAATGGTCAGTTGCAAACTCTCTTTGTTAACCTGAAGATGACTTAAGAAAGTCGAAACGTTGTTCTGTACTTTACTTTAATTAAAGTTTTAATACCCATACCCGCCGTCATTAGAATACATTTTTTACTTCAAGTGGGTTTCTCGTAATTATGTCTTGAAACTTGTCTTTGTGTAATATATACTACGTATTATATGGAAAGTTTTGTGTAATCCGAGTAGAGTAAAAGAGCGAACAGTTTCTTTACGTTTCTATTACTGCAACTGGTAGTGTAAGAAGCTGACTTCATCCAGTTGTTGTTGTTGTTGTTTATACACAGTTTAATCTGTTTCTGTGTTAAGTCTTGTCATTGCTCTAGTTGTTTATCTCATGTTGTTCCAAACATATCATAATGATATTTACTCTGCTCGTTTTGCACATTCATTTAAATAAAGCTATCTTTACTTTTTATAATACACATTTCAGTTTACGCAAAGCAATTAGCATGTAATTATTTACTTTACAATTTAGAATTCATACTTGCATTTATCTTTATAGCCATTACATGAAAAACAGATATCAAGTGTTCTATTTTTATTGACAATGTAAACCGTATTCAATTTTTTGGCTATTTAGATTACCATAAAACTGTAGCAAACGTTAAAACACTCCAAAACAGTACCCCCACAAAAACGCATTTTACTAACATATCTTAAATAGGAAGGAGGGAGTGAAACTTCCTCTTTACTTTTTATAGCACATGACATTTGATGGGGAGGGGAATTACATATTACACGAGATAGGGAGGATTCATTGAAGTGTTATTTAACATCACTTAACATTCTATACTCACTTTTATGTATATAAGTATGTATTATTTATTGATTGTTTTTTGAATAAGTGGTATATGTTTCTCTAATGCTGTGTGAGTCATGCATACTTAGATACCGACCTTACTAAGGCACATTATACACATGCCACATTATAGTTATTATCGTAGCTATACCAAAGTTATATGTCACTTTTATTAGTTTTCTTGTTGAATATAATTCGTTGAATCCAGGTTTAGGTTTGTTGGTCTGAAATAAATAAGTTCTTTTTATCAAGCCCTCTAACGAGAATTTTTATACAAATATGTAAATTCGATGTTCAGAAAATGTTATCAGTATAATATTGCTTTATATCGAAATATATGAAATTTTGAAATCAATTATGAAGACTCTTTCGTATAATCTGTGTGTGAATTCATTTTTAGAGTAGTTTCTAAACCTAAGTATATAATACAATACCTGTTTTTATTTCAGATACATTGATACAAAGATAAAATTCTCAGTTATAAGCAACTATGGTGACTCATCAATGTAAATGTTAATATATTTTCGACCACTAGACTACTATGTACACTCATAAAGAATATGTAAATTTAGTGTCGAGTGATGTGTCTTGTGTACACGATCACTTTTCTCGTTTAAAAGTCTCTCTAGAATACGTGTCAAGAAAAGCTTATGTTTGGGAAATGATTTATTGAACAAGGTGAACCTTGGAGCTGAGAATGGTTGGTTGAAGATGTGAGTGAATATGTTAGCTTGTGTTATATATTTTAAAATGTTTAGAACTTAGCAACATTCAAACAAGTAGTATATTGTTACTATTAAAAGGGTTTCTATCCTTACCTCTGAGTAGAGTAGGAATAACTTCTCTGTGTGTTGTCTACTCTGCGTGTCGGGTGTTTTTCTTATAACAAAGCCAAATCGGACTATCTAATGTGTCCACTGAGAAAAACTGAGCCCCATTGTTTTAGTGTTGTTAATCGCTAGACTTACTGCTGACCTGGGGGGGGGGGGTAGATCTAGTGTGTCGAATACTGATAGAACATAACATTATATACTAGAAACATTAATGCTATTCTTCTCAGTATACACACACACACTCCCTACGTGATTGTTAATCATCCCTATCAGAAGGCGATTAGTATTGTATATTAAAATATTACTTAGCCTACCGGTAAAAAAATATTTCTATTGGTAGCATATTCAGCTGCACAATAATCCGTGATGACGAAAAATCCCCCTCGTAGAGAAAAATATATATGTGAAAACGGCTGGTATGGGTAGAGAAAACTCTATGTAGAGAAGCGAAGATCGAAACATTGTTCGCTCCTCTACATAGAGTTTTCTCTATTCATACCAGCTGTTTTTACATATATATTTTTCACCAACACGGTAGTTTACTTCATACAAGAATGAGTATGGCAGCCCACATAAATGGTTTGGTTTGTTTTGAATTTCGCGCAAAGCTGCACAAAGGCTATTTACGCTCCAGATAAATGATCCAATACAAAAAATAACTAGAGCAAAATGAAGTTAGCTGCTTCCTTGACCAATATAGTATGCTAAAACTACATAGATTGTATGTACGAAATTTCTGATAAACATTTGATAAATATGTAATTAGAAAACACTCAGTATGTCCGCATGCATCATAGTTAATTTTCTCGTTGACTTTTGTCAAATGTGTTAAGAATATTGAGATAAGTGCTGCTACCTGTAGTTAGGAATAACTCAAAGAGAACATTATTCATGACAGGAACAGGAAGGATTGTGATGTCACACTTTGTATTTTTTTTTGTACATGTGTACTCAATGGATAAACACATATCAACAGGTTATGGGCCCAGAAATGCTCTAATAGTGTTTAAACAGATGAAAATGTTTTAAAATTGTTAGTACAAGTAGTCCAGGATATACTGAGGATTACTGTAGAACAGTTTTGGATAACAATTTTTGTTGGATGGCACAGGATTTGCGTGGATACTTTATCACAAGTGCTGGGTGATTCGTTTCCTTTGTCTGGAAGCCATTGTGAAATATCAAGATAAACTGTAAGTAAAATATTGATTGACACTCTATTTTCTCAAGTCATAGAAAGGGAGAAATAGATTTAAACCAAAGAAAGGAATATTATAGTTATGGTTGAAATAGTTTGACAATGGAAGATAAATTATCAATTGATAAGTTGGGAGAAAATAATTTGGCCACATGGACATTTTAAATGGAACAATTATTGAGAGGAAAAGGCCTGTGGGACCATGTGACTGAAACAGAGGTATTGGTAGAGACAGCCAATGATCAAACAAGGGCAGATTTTAACAGGAAAAGGGAAAGAACATTTTCAATAATTATTCTGAATATTCAAGGTGCACAACTCTATCTTGTCACCTCATGCACAACTCCTAAGGAAGCATAGAATGTACTGCGTGCTCACTTTGATAGGAACACACTAGCCAATAAACTATTACTGAAAAGAAGTAGTTTTGATGTGAGATGAAAGAAAGCATGACGGTCCAGGAACATTTGAAACAAATTAAGGAATTAACGGATCAGCTTGCTGTGGTTGGGGCGGAACTAGCAGAAGAAGATCAGATTGTTACCTTACTTGGTAGTCTGCCAGCTAGCTATGATACAATTGTAACAGCCCTGGAAACCTAAATTGATGATATCTCATTAGAATTTGTGCAACAGGCACTGATTAATGAAGAACAAAAGAAGAAAAAGACCACATCGAATGAAACATCCTCAACTGCATTAGCCACTCGCAGCAACTTCAAACCACATGGAACACAAGAAACAAAGAAAAGGGGTAACAGCATCAAGTGTTACAAGTGTGGCAGAGAGGGACATATAAAACGCAATTGTCCAACACTAAAGGAAATTGTCCACAAAGCTAAGAATGTGGATATTACTGTGGCGGAAGATTATACTGATGGAAACAATGGTGTTGCCTTTGTAAAAAATCAGAATTAAGGAATAGGAAATGGAGAATGACACACCAGAGGAACATATTATCAAATTATTACAAGTTTAGCACACCTCAGAAAGTTAGGATTGGTGGTGGAAGAACTGTTGAAGCTCTTGGAGTTGGAAACTGTAAACTGGAAATGACATTTAAAGTCGGTAATTTAAAGCATGTCACAATGCAGAGTGTTCTTCATATGCCAAAATATTTTCAGTAGGAGCTGCTACTAAATAAGGAAATATTGTGCAGTTTGGAGTTAATCGCTGTTACATCCTACGTAAATCAGGACAACTCCATGGCATGGGTACAAGAAAGGATGATGGTATATACCAACTAGACTGTAAGACCAGTTATTGAGAATGCTTCAGTAGCCTCAAACTGCAGCATGAATGGCTTGGATATATGGCATCAAAGACTATGGCATGTCAGTGTTTCACAGTTACAGAAACTTATCAGGAGTGGAAATGTAAGTGGAATCAAGTTCCAGAAGTCTGATGAAGCCAGTTTCTGTGAGGAATACACTGAAGGTAAAATGTACATGAAGCCATTTAAGTCAGCGGGAAAAATCAGATCAAAGGGAAGAATGCAACTGGTACACAGTGATGTCTGTGGTCCTATGCAAACTCCATCTATTGGAGGTAGCAAGTACTTTGTTACATTTATTAATGATTACTCAAGATGCTGCAGAGTGTATTTCTTGAAACACAAGTCAGAAGTCTTTGAGAAATTCTAGGAATTTGAGAAGTTGTACTTAAATGAATCTGGAGAGCGCATAAAAGCCCTACGCACAGATAATGGCGGAGAATATAAGTCAAATGAGTTCCAGAAATATTTGAAGTCAAGAGGCATTCATCATACGATGTCAGTTGCATATTGTCCAGAACAAAATAATGTTGCTGAGAGAAGGAACAGAACTCTTGTGAAATCAGCAAGAAGCATGCTGTCACATGCTAAGTTACCAAGAATGTACTGGGCGGAAGCTGTAGCTATTGCAGCGTATGTGGATAACAGAGTATCCACATAGGCAATAAAAGATGATAGTACGCCATATGAGAGATGGTATGGGAAGAAACCAGATGTAGAACACATGAAAGTGTTCGGATGTCTTGCATATGCACATGTGCCAGATGCGTCAAGACACAAATCAGACATGAAGTCTATGAAAGTACATTTCATTGGATATAATAACTGCACCATGGGATATCGACCGTATGATGAAAAATTCAGGAAGATTTTCATACGGCGAGATGTTATCTTTAGTGAAACAGAATTTGGTCAAGAGCCTGTGACAAATGAGTATATCTCATCAAGTAAACAGATAGTGGACTAAGAAACAGAAGTTAAAGCTAAAGATAAAGCTGAACGACCAGCAAGAAACAGGAAACCCCCATCCGCTATTGATAATGAGTATACTGATATGGCAGCAGCAAATGAATCAGTTTGTCACACTGCAAACTTGTGCAGTATGTTAGAGCCAAGAACATTAAATGAAGCAATGTCAAGTGACAATGCAAAGGAGTGGAAGTCAGCCACAGATCTGGAATTTGAGTCTTTACAAGAAAATGACACCTGGGATCTGGTGGAATTACCAGCTTATGGTATGGTTAAGTATGAAAATACTGGAAATGTAGAGTGGTTCAAGAGTAGGCTGGTGGCCAAAGGTTGCTCGCAGAATTATGGTCTGAATTACGAGGAAACCTTCTCCCCAGTGGTGCGCTATACATCAATTCGCTCCTTGATTGCATTTACTGTGTAGAACAACTTAAAAATTCACCAGATGGATGTCATAACAGCATTTCTGTGTAAAAATCTGAATGAAGAGATATACATGGAACAACCGGAAGGCTACGCTGTTCCAGGGAAGGAAAACCTTGTGTGTAAACTGAAAAAAATTCACTTTATGGATTAAAACAGTCCCATGCTGTTGGAACAAATCATTTCATGAACAGATGATGGAACTGAAATTTATTCAGAGTTCAGCAGATCCATGTGTTTACATACGGAAGGGTGAAAATCTAGCAATAGTTGCAGTATATCTGGATGATATTGTTTTGGTTGCTGATAGTGATGATGAAATAATCACTATAAAGGAAGCACTGAAAGAAATATTCCGCATGAAAGACCTTGGGAAAGCTCCATTACATCCTTGGACTCAGTATTGTTCAGGATGAAAAGAATGGCTGCGTATGGTTAAATCAAAAGACAGTATATCCAAACTATGCTGGTGAAATGTGGAATGACTGAGTGTAAGGCAGTTGCAACTCCATCAGATGTAAACGTGAAAAGGATGATGGTGTTAGCACTCAGGTTAACCGCAGTTTGTACCAGTCGTTGGTAGGCAGCCTTCTGTATGCTGCAATGGGAACAAAAACAGATATTGTATATGCAGTGGGAGTAATATCGAAATATTGTGCTCAGCCCAACACAGCATATTTGATAGCAGCAAAGAGAATCCTACGTTACTTGAAAGGAACAGCTGATCTTAGTCTTAAGTTTGAAAAGGTACCAGGAGACGTCATTACTGGTTATTCAGATACAGATTTTGCTGGAGACCTGGATGATAGGAAGTCCACATCAGGAAATATTTTCATTAAAGCAGGAGCAGCTGTAAGTTGGATTAGCAAAAAAGCAATCCACGGTGGCCCTGTCCACCTCAGAGGCAGAGTATGTAGACTTGAGTCTTGCAGCACAGGAAACAGTATGGTTGAGAAGACTACTGCAAGAAATAGGTTTGAAGTTGATGACCCTGTTCGTATCATGGAAAATAACCAAGGAAAATTCGCCATGGCACAGAATCCAGTTGGTCATGAAAAAACAAAACAAATTGATATTCGTTACCACTTCATTCGCCAATGTGTGCAGAACGGATCAGTAAAACTGGAATATTGTCCCACACACAGTATGACTGCTAACATTCTTACAAAGCCACTTGCTAGAAATGCATTTGAAAGGTTCAGAGATAATGTTGGACTGGCACCAATGGATAAATGAACCAGATAAAGTGACGATTATAATAACAGATTGAAAGTAATTGTAAAACATTTAAAATAACTGTAAGATCATTGACATTAATTGTAAGTTTGTGTAAAACTTAAAATTAAGTGGGTATGTTAAGAATATTGAGATAAGTGCTGCCACCTGTAGTTAGGAATAACTCAAGGAGAACATTATTCATGACAGGAACAGGAAGTATTGTGATGTCACACTTTGTATTATTTTTTGTACATGTGTACTCAATGAATAAACACATATCAACAAAATGAAAGTGCATCTAATTAGTATTTTTTAATACTGAGTACTAACAAAACACTCTCACGATGAGTGATATAAATTGGTTTGAACAGCTCAAAAGCAAGGGTTAAAAACGTGTAGAAAATGACTAACCGTTTCAAAATAACAATGAAAAACTAGCATAAAGATTTACAAGAGAGAAACCGGCTCATAAACAAACTTTTTAATTGAATCACCCAGTTCAGTTTAGCAAATGCTAAATTCAATAAACAGTAACAAACTACTGACCAGTGATCGTTGAATTGTACTAGAAATCAAAATTGTTTAGTAAATTCATAAATGTAGTAAGCACGCGATAAGGGTCTCCATAAGAGCAAAATATAATCAACAGACTCAAAAAACAAAGAGGTGTTCCTGTTTGGCTTAAAAGAATGGCACTGTCTCTCACTTATCGTCTGAGTGTTTGTTACAGCCTAGAGACTTAAAAACCAGACTGGTTAATTAGAATTAAACACCACTCATGATAGAAGTAGATTCGGAAAACAACCCTATGTTTCCTTCACTCAGAATCAGAAGTAAACCTAGCTGCTTTCTTATGGCACAGCTTGTACTAAGAAATATTTTTGAAAAGGCAATAAATAAATGGTACTTAAATTTTCAAAACACCCAAAATTTGGCAACCTGTATGCAGAGAAGGTGTGTTTTGTTCCTGATTAGATATTTAGAACCAATAGAACACAATATGTCTGTCGAACGAGTGATGAGAAGCTTAAATAAAATTGTTTACAGTAAGTTGAAGATGGTGAGAAGCTACATAAACGAATAGAGCTTTTTTAACAACAGGAGTTGCTAATAAGTGGAGTTTTTTTAGTTTTGGATTTTTCCCGGCTAGGTCAAGTAATTATTTAACGTACTCTTCTTTCTTGACGTCGCTTAATAAGAAAAAAAAATTGCTGGCATGATTTGATCCCAAATATACAGTGAATACAGTAAAACGGAGATTGAATAGAAAGGAAGCAAATGGAACACTTATACACAAGTGTGGCCTCTAGAGATTCCATATCATAATATTGTTGAGTGTGTTTGTGGATCTATCTTATTTTAGAAAAAAAAAATAGGCAAATATAGCTCTGGGCAGTACTTGAAAATGAGCTGAAATTGAATTTCCATTGATAGTTCCCACAAGTTTGAAGAAAATATTCCTTACTAGCTTCAGGCAGTGATTTCAGCTGGGATATTCACACAAAATTTACTTTATTTGTCATTGGTATACCTTTAGGTCGAATGTCGTAATTAAGCATAAAGCTACACAATGGGCTATCTGTGCTGTGCTCACTACGAGTATCGAAACCCGGTTTCTAGCGGTTGAGTCCAAAGACGTGCCACTAGGGGGCCTTAAACAACAGCAAAATGCAATTTAAAACAAATTCAGAAATTATTACTTTTTGTAAGGAAATTTTTACCTAAAAATTGAAATACGTTATAGGACTTTCTTACTCATAAAACATTATTTCAATATACTTCTAATGAAAAATAGAATATTTTACGAACAAACAGTTACTAGATGCGAGGCCAAGTTAAGACATGTCAGGTGCGGTCAAAATGTGCTTTTCACCAATACCCTTCTAAAGATAAAACAAAGTTCTGATTGTGTGCAATACATACTCTTTTAGCGTTCAGGGTTAAACTGAATCAGTAAAGGCCAAGAAAATGTACTTCTTAGTACATTGCATTCAGAAATTTTAATCGAAACTCGAGATTTGTTGTATATTCTATACAAGATTGTTTTGATAAGATCTGCATGGATACCTAGTCATGTGGGTAACAGTAATATCACAGCCACTTGTTAACTACTATACCTGCTGATGCTTGAAGGCAGAGAAAAATAACAATAAAAGCCTTCGTCTTACTGCCCCTAGTGGCACAAAGGTAAATCTTTGGAGTTACAACGCTAAAATCGAGTTTCGATACCTGTGTTGGACAGAGCATAGAAATTCTTTGCGAAGCTACGTACTTAACTGCAAATAAACGAACAGATCGTCTTGTACTCTTAATCGAAACTGGAATAAATAAATCATGTCATTTAAAATCTGGTGTCCAAAAACCAAGGTGAGAAATAAGCGTAAAAACCACGCTTGATTGAGCTGAATGAGATAAGTTCACAAAAATAATGACATAAAAATATTTTACTAAACAAGATATAGGATAATTTATTATGTTTTATCTTATATTTGGTGTTATTCTTTATTGTTGGACACTTTTTTTTTGCATTTTCTTCTGAATATTTGTATGAAACCATCAGATATCACGGAGGGTGTTTTTACGAAAAAATTCTGCAAAATATTAACATAACTTTTATATGGCCTTTGTGAGTATATGTAAATATCCATGAACAAGTTCTTTCTATATTCACCTTCGACCTTTTCAGACAGGTTTATAAATCGATGACAGCAAAAATCTGTAATTAAAATTCGAAAGAAGGTAGGTAGTCCAGTATGTGGCTTTGTATTTATCTTATCTGTCCTTTCTTATATATATTTTATTTAATCACTTCCTGGAATTTATCTTCTAAGTAACAACTTTTGATGTTGTTGTTTTTTTCATTTATCTGTTGCCATCTTTTATATTATATTGTTCCTTGATCATTGCTCTCAAGTTCATGACTGTATGCTTTATTTATTTTCTTTTGTTGTAATTGTTTTGAATTAATCACAAAGCTACACAATGGGATATCTGTGTTCTGTCCACCCCGGGTATCGAAACCTGTTTTTTAGCGTTGAAAGTCCACAGACATACCGCTGAGCCACTGGGGTGAGGCTATTTTTCTTTAGTTCGTGTTCAAATTTGTATAATTTCTTTTAAATTTTACGATTCGTCATTTCTTTTTCTTCACACTTTTCAAGGGTTTGTACACACCTTGAACGACTTGTGTTAGTCCTAAATTTTGTTCTTCTACTTTAAATCTTCATCAGTAGAAGAGTAAAAGTAATCTAAATCAAACAATTCCTTCTCTTGCTATATTATATGGAACTGCTTTTCATAAAAAGAAAAGTAAGGTTATGAAATACGTTCAAATCTCGAGATAACATATACATATACTGTTTCACATCTTAAACGATAAATGAGTATATTATATATTTTCTATAAAATACATATAATTCGTATATTTGAAAAATGTTGTTTTAATTCTTATTTGTCTCAATCGATATAATTAAGTAACATTCTATTCTAAACTTATCAAAACTAAGAAATCATTATTTATTGCAGAACGGCTGGTATTGGTATTATCACTTTTACTAAAAGTTATTAGTAAAGGTTTTAATGCACATACCAGCCGTTCTGAAATACATTTTTATTTCAATGGGTTTCTCGTCTCCAAGAATTAAGAAATCATTTAAAAAAATTAAAAATTTCAGTCTCAATGGTATTAAATAAACTTACTTCTAATCTACTTCTAATCTTGTCTTCTAATCTACCATCATTCTTTATTATACTATATTGTGCTTAATTCATTATACACTCTTTCAACTGCAAATTAACCTGTTGTCATTGCAAAGCTCCACAAACTGGATTGGTTCTAGTATCCTATAATTAGTAGAAGGATGCTTAATGCAGTAATATGTTTTTTTTTATTTTGATCTTTGTTACATTTCAGTTAAGAATCGTAACGGCAGAGCGAGGTGGTTAAGACCCTCGAAATCCGAGGGTCGCGGTTTCAAATTCCACTCTCACCAAACATGCTTGCCTTTTCATCCATGGGATGTTATAATGTGATGGTCAATCCCACTATTTGTTGATAAAAAAGTAGCCCAAGAGTTGGCGGTGGGTGGTGATGACTAGCTACCTTCCCTGTAGTCTTACATTGTTAAATAAAGGACGGCTAGAGCAGATAACCGTCATGTAGCTTTGCATGAAATTTAAAAAAACAAACAAACAAAATCGTAACATAATATGTTGTCTTGTCGAACACAACGTGTTTTTAATTTACCTTAGGAAAAGGTAAAATTAAATAGTTGTGGCGGTTTTGTGCAAATCAAACTTTCTTTATTTTTTATGGTTGACAGAAAAAATGTGATCAGAGAAGAATTTCAGGACTAACATATTAAGCTCAAATATACAATCCTTGCAATGGGAATAAAGCAGCTAACTTATTATGTAGCTTTGAGCTTAAAAGAAAGAAATGAACTTAGAATTTATAATTTTGCCATTTTGTTTTACATATTTCAGTTTTCCCTTATTATTTAAACTAAGTTCTGATTTTCTGTTATCTTGTCGAGTATCGGTTTTAATTTTTCCAAAACTTATTGCTAGTATTTTCTGTTTATGTTGTTTTATGTTTCTTCTTATAGCAAAGCTACATTAGTCTATCTGCTGAGACCACCGAGGGGAATCGAATCGCTGATTTTATCTTTGTAAGTCCGTAGACTTACGCTGTACCAGCAAGGGATGTTTGAGGTTGTTATTTAGTGCAGTAATTATTGAATGCCTTATGAAGCTTCTGACATGACCCGACATGAAAAGGGGTTAAGGCGTTTGATTCATAATCTGAGAGTCGCGGGTTCGAGTCCCTGTCACACCAAACATGCTCGCCTTTTCAACCGTGGGAGCGTTATGATGTGACGATCAATCCCACTATTATTTGATAAACGGGTATATCAAGAGTTTGCAGTAGTTGGTGATAAGTAGCTGCCTTCCCTCTAGTCTTACACTGCTAAATTAAGGACGGCTAGCGCAGACAGCCCTCGTGTAGCTTTGCGCAAAATTTAAAAGAAACAAAACAAGCTTCTCATATAATTTTCCCAGTAGTTAATACATATATTAATTCTTATGCTTTAATTGCCACAAGAATTTATCGAATGCAGTTTCCTATTCATTTCTTTGTTATGTTAAAACTGACACATTATTACTTTAAGTATTTCCACAATAATTTTGCAAAGCAGTAAGTAATCTAATGTATTCGCATTTCTGTCTTTTGCAAAGAAATAATATAATGTAATTTTACTGTAATCTTGTGCACCTTTAATTTCTGTCAGTAACTAGGTATTTTTAAGGTTGTTTTTCTTTGTTACTACAAGTACTTTGTATTCACGCTGCTATTTCGCCAAGTGTTTTTAATGGTATTTCCAATAATTGGGCATGCGATCTCCTGCACGATAAGTAGTGTTTATTCTGTGGCCTTATAGTGTTAAATGGATGATTTCCCCTGTATATCTATGATAAGAGTTAAGATTTAGGATGAGTGTGTTGTTCTTAATTGTTTTGCCATAAGAAATAAGCTTCTAAGAAACGTTTCTTTCCCAAAAGCAAGAACTAATTGTGTTATGTCAGTAGGATGTGAGTAGTAGACTGAGTGGTTATGTATTAAGAAGTAAAATATGAACTATAGTCAAGGATGACTACTTTATTTTGTACAAAATAAGTGATTTTACTGAAGCTTGCTGACAAGTGAGAAAAAAGCCTAATACAATGAAGTAGAACAATGCGACAAAATGTAAAAAACAGACCAGACTTAAAACTTATTAAGATAAAAGAGTTTTACATTTGTTAATAGTTGATGTTTTTTTACCCAATAAAGCAACTGAGACTTATCACTGTCAATTGG
Source organism: Tachypleus tridentatus (assembly GCF_004210375.1). Taxonomy (NCBI): domain Eukaryota; kingdom Metazoa; phylum Arthropoda; class Merostomata; order Xiphosura; family Limulidae; genus Tachypleus; species Tachypleus tridentatus. The sequence goes on along the minus strand of NC_134837.1, from coordinate 230,181,909 downwards.
GCCTGGCATGGCCTAGCGCGTTAAGGCGTGCGACTCGTAATCTGAGGGTCGCGGGTTCGCGCTCGAGTCGCGCCAAACATGCTCGCCCTCCCAGCTGTGGGGGCGTTATAATATGACGGTCAATCCCACTTTTCGTTGGTAAAAGACTAGCCCAAGAGTTGGCGGTGGGTGGTGATGACTAGCTGCCTTCCCTCTAGTCTTACACTGCTAAATTAGGGACGGCTAGCACAGATAGCCCTCGAGTAGCTTTGTGCGAAATTCCAAAACAAACAAACAAACATTGTCAATTATGTCACGGCACCTGCCTTTCCAACATTAATGACGCTACGTAATTTATTTGATGAGGTCGATTGCAAATTATATGCCATTGTGTTTATGATATGCAGTGAAAAGTGTACGTTATAGTATAATGATTTTGAATATGTAAGCCAGCACTTCTTGTCAACCATAACCGGTGTAAAGTTGAAAACACATTCATACAAATTTTGCATGTTCAGCTGAGGTTGCTTTCGTAAGAACTTCACTTTTACACTATTTTTCAATAATTTAGCTTCAGCTAATTTCATAGACAGCTACAAACACATATTAGCTATTTTTATTTAGAACTGATACGGATTAGTTGAAAATATAAGCATTTTATTTTAAGTAAGCTGCAAACACATGATATTGCTTTAAAGTTATAACCTATTTCTTAAAATCCTGGAGATTTTTTTTCTGTTTATTTTATTATTGTTATAAAAATATTACATCAACTTTATTGAGACATTACAGTTGTCAAATAAGAGTAGTATCAGTTTAAAAAAGATATTGTTTTCAATAAAATAATCCTTTAGTAATTTTGATTTATTTTGCGAAATACATAATTAATTAATATCTAATAATTTATACCTAACGCACATAAACCTTTAATCACTGACAATTTATTAATAGTCTATGTGCTTAAACAAAAGTTAACCCTATTTTCCAATGGACTATAATATCATAATAATGGAGTAGAACAAGTAATGTGATGTTTGTTAGTTTTGAGTCTTTTCAGTCATAATAAAGAATGCGAATTTTGATATTTAAGATGTATTAAAGTAATATATCGTAGTGTGAACGCCATTTTCAAGTTGGCGAAGCATCTATATAATTAATGCATTTGCACTTGTGTGTTCAGAAATTTTCTCATAAATTTCTCGATCAAACACTACAAATATCATATTGTTAGAAAAGCCTTTGTCGGAAGAATCTAGATTGCATATTAGTTTTACCATTAAGAATCATATTACCTAATTTTTATGTTGTCAAATTTATTATGCAACGAATATAATCCACTTATGACACAATGTCGTTGTCGTCAAGTGACGACTGACTTCGATTTCAACAATTTTTTATCTGCAAAGTATTTCACACAAATAATACTTAAGCAAAGTGTAATTTTCACAATAAAACAAAACAAAAACATTACACTAAATATAATTTATATGGACTTCGACGTAGTGAGGTCTAAAACACGCATGCACGGTTAGTTCAAAATCATATACTTAGCTCTTTGTAAACACGCATTCAGGAGTTTCTGTATATTCAGCTAACTTTGTCTTCATTACAGCTTTACATTTACTTTACAATAACTTAGTTTTGGTTCGTTCCATATACTGCTATAAACACCTTTTAGTTGCTTTTTCTTTACTATTGGTTTTATCCTTCGTTTTTTGTCTTTAATATTTTGTCTTCAATGGTGAAACTGTGTCACATAGTTAATTTTTTGTTTTGTTTTTGTTTTTGGAATTTCGCACAAAGCTACTCGAGGGCTATCTGTGCTAGCCGTCCCTAATTTAGCAGTGTAAGACTAGAGGGAAGGCAGCTAGTCATCACCACCCACCGCCAACTCTTGGGCTACTCTTTTACCAACGAAAAGTGGGATTGACCGTCACATTATAACGCCCCCACGGCTGGGAGGGCGAGCATGTTTGGCGCGACTCGGGCGCGAACCCGCGACCCTCAGATTACGAAGTACACCACATAGTTAATGCTCATAACTTTTTCATAGTCCATGTACTATTATAAATACAATTACTTTATTATTTACTTTACGTGTAGTTTTATTAAATAAAGCTACTTACGTGAAGTTTAATTAAGTATAGTTAAGTCTACGATAATTTGTTCATGTTACCCCGTATTTTTTTAAAACCAGTTTTCAGCAGTTATTAAACTTGAAATGAAACTACTATTAATAAATTTAATTTAATTTTACTAAACTGACAAGAAGCACATAATAAATCAATATACAGGTAAATTAAATAAACAAATTTTGAGAAATATAATGAAAAACATCAGCAGTTAATTTAGTATAAACCACGCATTTTAAGATCCATTAGTTTGGGATGAATCGCCAACATAAAATTTGTAATGTTTAGAATACGTTGGTAAAGTAAGTAAATACCATAGCCATTAATGATATTTTCAACTGTAGTGCCAATATCATTTTTACCCTGTTCCGTAATACCAATAATATCATGTGATTTTCTACCAGGTTAGGAGCTTCAATTTTTTTAAATCCATCTACTAAGATATTGGGGCAAAAGAAATCTCAGAGCTTCAAAAATTAATAATATTGAAAATTGTTCCAAGCATTATAATTATTTAACACTAAGAAATATAGCGTTAACGAAAAATTGAGTATGTCATTATTTACAAAGCATATAAACACCAGATGTTCATTATAAGATTCACAGTTTATCAGTGTACTAAACTACGATATGCATATAAGCTTTCACGTACTAGAAGTATTACACAACCAAAAATTTGCTAAAATATGAAGCAAAAGAACGAAACTACCTATACGGAACATAATTTTTTCAATTTTATTATATGGTTCCCTAGAAATGTATAATTGCACTGTGAATACATTTCTCTCTAATACAACTGCAAGTGAAATATGAAAATATGAAATATAAAAATTTAGTTATAGAGTCACAAGCAGGAAGAAATGGGAAACAGAAGAAACGTTTTGTATAGATAAATTGTGAAATTTTCCGTTCTCCATATTTTTAATTTGTTATTTCTAAATTTATAGTTTATTGTCTTTTATTCTATAAAGAAATGAATTTTACTTTGTATTTATCCTTTTATGAAATTTATTGAAGTTTGGTACGCAACTATAAACTTACGAAATCACAACTAGAAGTTTTGTACAGTTTGAGCGTGAAGAATTTATCTTAAAAACAAATTATGATATTAAATAAAAATTAATTTGCTAATTTGCGGTTGTTTTCTTCTTAATATAAATAATATTATTTTTACACAGTTACTTTAGTGCATTCTCGTTCAAGCTGTGGCAAAATAAGTGTCTCTCAAATTAAGAAAACATTTTTGATTAGTGTTACTTAAAACGCTAAAGCAAAGAAAACCTAAAGTTTCTACATTTAAGCCTGACACTAAGAAGTTTAAAATTATGTGGCTTAATTTTATAATAATATCACTTTAAATACTGAAAAGTACGTAATGAAAAGAAAAAAACAACAACTAAGAATCAGTAAATAAGTAGCCCAAGCACTTTCGAAAAATTGACTTTTCCTTATCATAGCTTTCAAGTTTTAATAAAATTAAAAATACAAAATTTTACTCTTTATAAATATATATATATATATATATATAAACATTTTATATTTGCTTACAATGAGCGAAAGTCCTCTTTCCGAGAGAGTTGGGATTATTAGGTTTGTTTTCTAATGTCATTATTACATTTTACTTAATAATTTATATAAACATTCTCTCGGGGACTCATGATATGGTACATTTTATTTTTATTCTTACTGTTATTGTAACTTTAATCTTTAGAAGTGTAATTTCTAATTCGGTTGTAGTTTCAGTAATCAGTTTTCATAGCAGTCCCATCTAACTCCCAAACCACATTCTACATTTCTACAACGAAATTTAGATTGTAGCATTTTCACAGTAAACAGCAGTACTAGTTTTCTCAGCACCATAAACACTCATAAAGGTAGTTTTGTGTCATGTTACAAGTAATGCATTTTCATTTAAGTGTCATCTACTACAACTTCCTTATTGTACTGGAAACACTTTAAACATGTATTCAAGGTTCTCTTTAATAAGTGTTTCATACTTATTCAGAGATACATACTTGAGTGGAATCAACAGTTTTTAGTCAGTATTGGTTTTATACTTAAATTTATTTGTAGTGTCGTTTATAATTCGTCAAAATATTAACATTTTGTTCTTTCTCTTCAACCGTAGCCTTTTAATAACTGAGACTTTAATGTATATTTTATTTTATATTTAGTACATGGAAATATATTTTTCAACTTAATTAAACAACGTTTCCAAAAGTATTTGTTCTCATTTATAAGGCCTGCTTAAATCCTTTTATGAATATTTGAAATTATTATCATAGGTAAACTATTAAAAATTAAATACAGTGGAACTCCTCTAAGCGGCCACCCCTCAGATTCGGTCACCCTTTGAAAGCGGTCATTCAATCACAGTCCATATTTTTGTTTACATAATCCCTTATTATGTACAGTGGAACCCCTCTAATCAGGCCAGTTTGTCTTAGTCCCGAAGGTGGCTGCTTTAGAGGGGTTCCACTGTACTTGAAAGATCCCGTCAATGTCCAAAGAACTTACTTTTATACTGTGCCATTTGATACAAGCTTATATACAGACTGTATTCTCTTCGATGTATTTCATTGACTGGAGTACTATGTTTTCTGATGGTGTATATCCTTTGGGCTTTTTGTTCTCGAGCTTCTAATTTTAGGATTTCGGATTCTATGAAATGTTTTAGATATACAGAAAACGGTTTTTGGAATGCGTAAAAGAAAAAAACTTTTCACTCTATCAATAAACCACCAGTCACATCATTAATTTAATTTTAGTGGATGTTGAGAATGGTAATAAAACAATGGAATATCAGATGTAGTAGTTACTAAAAAAACACAGTAAATAAAACAACCTGTTAAAAGTATAGATACTAGGAAAACTAGTTTTTATAGATTTTTTAGTTTTCTTCGTTCTAATTAATATTAACCACTCGAACGTGCCAGGTAACTTATGTGGTAAAACTAGAAAAATGCTACAATATAATGAGAAGAAATGCTGTTTAGATTGAATAAATAGCAAAATCATCATAACAGACGTACTAAGATCCTATTCCATAAAATAATAATTGCGAATAAAAATAATGGATTATGATAAAGTAAAATCAAATTCAAATGCAAAAAAATAGTGCAGAAGGACAACATTACTTCCAAATAGCATAAACGCAATTAACACTACCAGAAAATAATAACCCGGCAACAATTAAGGAAAAACATTATTTAAAACCATAATTCGTAACTACAATTGAACAGCCAATCAGAACAAATATTAAAATACTGGCTTCATTCCGTGCATTTAAATATCATCAGATATTGTTCACTTAACAATACCCTTATACACACAGTACACTGGCATAGAAAGTAATTTTGGAGTGGTTAACCCATTGCCACATTGCTATTTATATGAGAAGAGGCCTGAGGCATGCCTCCCAGAAATTTTTTCAAAATTAATGCCGTAAGATTGAATCTTTGCTATTAGAACTACAAATACAGCATACACACAATGTAAATAATTAAACTAAAAATAGCAAGTTTTAATACACAAGGTGTAGCTATACGTGCTATGACTGGCCTTGTCGCTTTCTATAACCCTGCAATAAGATAAAACACCACTTTATTTTAGACGTAGCTATTCCTAATTTTAGAGTACAGACTATTTGAAAGAAGGAATGATCTTCGATAGCAGTACATCTTTAACTCGAAACCCTAAGATTTCCAGTTCGATACAGTAGTCACAAAGCTACTCTCGAGCCATAAAAATAGAATAAAATAGATGTGCAATTTGACTAATGTTTTTAGTGACAAATTACATACCCATCTCTGCCCTTAGTGAAAGTCCGAAAGTTATTGTGAAAGTCTACGACTAAACAGTAAACATACAGTTCTTAATGCGGCCTATCTTTTAAACGTCTTACCTTAGACTTTTTTTCATATAATTTTAAGGAACCTGGACTCCTCTCCTTTTATCTGTTAAAAACGCGAAGAACACACACAAATTTGCTAAAAACTGACCAAAAACTCTAGAGTTCATTCTCCAAGAACGTTGTTGTAAGACAAAGAAAGTGAATCAGTAGTTAGAAACTGTAACAATAAACTCCAGAAACTTGGCAGAATAGCAAAACAATTGTGTTACAGACCAACTCATTTCCCAGTAGAGATGCAGTCAAGTTTTCTACTGTCTAAACCTGTTATATGTAATGCATTAAACTGTATACTAATTTTGAATTTTTCTCATATGGAAAATAAGAAAATCATAACAAATATTTTAATAATGATATATTTCTATAGTTTAGGCTTAAGTATTTTTTCTAACCCTTGTACAAACCGGAAGTTAAATGGTGTGTGTCAGGAGAAAGACGAGAAACTCAAACATCAGAAATATTTTTGTATTCTCTGTATTATAGCTGAATGTTTTATTAGTCTATAACCCCCCCGCTAGTACAGCGGTATGTCTCCGGATTTACAACGCTAAAATCAGGGGTTCGATTCCCCTCGGTAGGCTGAGCAGATAGCCTTTGCCACCCGGTAGTACAGCGCTATGTCTCCGGATTTACAACGCTAAAAGCAGGGGTTCGATTCCCCTCGGTGGGCTGAGCAAATAGCCTTTTGTGGCTTTGCTATAAGAAAAACACAATTAGTCTATATTTTGGCTATTATAGAAAACAGGCTAACATGTTTAAAGTTTTATTTACAACCTTTTCTCTAGTTGTAGAGATTTTTGTTAAAACTTAACTTTTTACAATATCAGCTACAGTAACAATATAGTGTTTTTTCTACAGAATTTTTTTTGAATACATGAAAAGTTTAATAAAAATTTTGTTTGTTTTAGGACTAGTATGTTGGCATGTCACGTTTAGTCTGGATCAATTAATTTGTTTTAGAGAAGATGCGTCCACAGACATTTTTCCTTGACAGTAGATACTTAGTGCATCAGTACGACTTATTATGTATAGCTCACACGTAAATAACGTCTGTATCCCAACTTTTACACCCAATTCTACGTTACTTCTGTCGACAGAGCTATATGAAAAATATTTGTCATTAGGCACTTTTAAACCCTGCAGTTTTGGTAGGTCAGAGAAAATATCCACTTATTAACAAAAAAAAAAGATATGCTCTTAGACGAAAAACAGAATTAATTACTACAAATAATTATGAAAACTCAGAGGGAAAGATATTCAAAGACAAATAGTATGGGAAGGCTCGTTTGGAATTAAACACAAAGCTATAGAATGGGTTATCTATGCTCTGTCCGCCACGGGTATAATGAGGCATGATGTACAAGTTTGAGATTACGTCTCAGAACAGTTGTCGGTGTTCTTAAAACTGATGCCATCATTATTGCTGATAGGTAGGTTTTGATCCATTATGTGCATCATTCATTGACTGGAGGTTCGTCTTCTAACATGACAATGGTCACAAGCATATAGCATATTTTGATGGTATGTAATACTCAAAACAGTGAATTGGATTACCTTACAAAATTCCAATATTAGCATTAAAACTAAAAAGCTACTTGCTACTTAAACATCGAAAATCCTCTATTTTACTTGAAGATTTGTTCAAATACAACTATTAAGAAAGGGTGTTTAAATCTGTTTTACAAATAAAATGGTTGACTTTGATAATTTTACCTTATAGGATTTTTAAGGTGGTTTTTATTTTTACTTTAAGACTATGTCTGGGTGTTCAAGATAAAAGATAATTGTCTTCTCACAACTGATTTCAGAGAGCAAAAGGCAGTCGGAGTTGAGACGTTTTGGGTGTAAGCATTCAAATCCTGGTCCTTAACTGATTTTCAATAGCTGCTGATCTTTAAATTGTGATCTACTTCAATATCTGCTAGTTAGCTTAACAATTGCGTCTGGATTTTGTTTCATAGATGGAACATCTGCAACACATTTAGGTACTATGGGCACAGAGATAATCCTTTATAAGTTAAGGTAGCACTGAGACATAAAATTGGGCAAATATAACTGCTAAAGAAACAGGAAGCATTAAATACATCTTATAACCTTTAAATTGAACTCAAAATAAAAGCATGATTTTTTTAATCCTAAAGTACACTTTCCTTCATAAACATCATATGTATAATTAATGCGAGAAGAATAAATAAAAACATAAGATAAATTATTTTGCTATCATAACTTTACTTAGGAATAATAAAACATGTAAAAAATGTATACACCTGCTGTTTGTAAACAGCTTGATAACTTGAATTAATAAAATTTTCAAAATTTCTGCAACGTTAACGAGCTATTGGCAATTATTTTATATAAAATAACTTCGTTAATGATAATTAGACTCATAAAAAACAATTGGTAAAGATTTATTAAGTTAAAAATAATTCATGTTGGTAAAGTTTATACGAAATGAAAATAAACTAGCTTCTTATTTTTAATCATTTACTGCAGGCTAATTAATAAAGATTTTAAAACAAAATGAGTCATTTATGTAGAAAATACATTATATTTTCGATTTAAAATAAATTTGAAAATTGTGATTTTTTGAAATATTGAGGGCATTCTTTAAAGCTACCTTAAAGTTGATAACGAGGATTAATAATGGAAGGTAATTATTTTATTTTAGTGCCGTTGAAATATTATATAATCTTAATGTAATCTTGAAAAGAGAAATACAGAAGCAATAAAGACTTGTACAAAGGCAAAGATGCCATTGATGGGGATCGAAAAGTCTAATGTTCGGACGTGTTTACTCTGAAAACACTTCACACTTTCGACTCTGAGCACGTCATAAAATCAAAGATGAAACAAAACCCTTGAATCTCAAGTTCTGCTAGCTGGTTTCCTGTTTTCCGTGTGGTCGGTGGTTCATATTATATACACTTTTCTGAAACACTAGGAATCTTAAACTCAGTACTTTTTATATGACCATTCAAGTTCAAAAAGCCAATCCAATCTTATAGGTAACACACTTCACCCAGATAAAAGAAATGAAGTCTCATACCTTCTTCAAGAAAAAACGTTTGCATAACGCTAGTGTGAAAATAATAAAAAAAAATAGTAAGCTTAAAATCAGTGCAACTTTAAGAACACTATAAGAAAGAAATAATGTGTTGATATGCAAGTTTTTTTATTTTTGGAAACAGGAATCGAACTTCGAATATGAGAATTATGAACGATGAGCCACTATGAAGATGATAAATAAATACCAGGGATCCAAGCTCTCTAAAGTTTGGTCGACTGTTAAACAAATACTGGGATTGAAAAAATGTACTTTTAATTACACAATACTACCTTTGTGTCAGTTCCACTTGAATATGTTTAGCTATAATTTTTCGTAAAACATTACTTTTACTTCAAAAATTTACTCATTTCTCTTTCCGTCACACTTACCCTCTAGTATCAAATGCTTTGTGGTAACCAGAATAATATTTTGACCATATTTAACATGTCAGTAATGGGAAATGCTACACATCTTTATGTACGATACTATAGCGGGTAATTACTCATTATGGGTGTTTAATTTCAGTTGCAATATGTTTGAAATTCATGAATATGTTACATTAATCCCACGAAGAGCCACACGTGGCAGTTTCTTTGTTACAATAATCCAACGTAAGTGTTTATAGCCACACGTAGGAAATATTTTGAACAACAGCTTAATCTTATATTTAAGATATATCAGCTTCACTCTTAAAAAATACTTTACAAGTAATTTATACTGCATACGCTCTCTTATGTTATTTATTAATACTCCATAGTGATATGACGTTTCGAAAAAAGCTTTATGATGATAAATAAACTGTAGTCTTTCTAGTATTTAGAGTACCTTGACTACGAATCTGAGGATTCCATGCTTGGAACCTATTATTACAAAAACGCTTTCTATTCTATGAAGCCATGGGCGTGTGTTGAAAACGATAGTCAAATCCCACTATTCATTCAGAGATGGCAGTTGGAGCACTTGACAAGATTACTTTTCTTTAGGTTTATCATTTAGAGAAGTAGCTATGCGACGGTCCTTATATAGTTTAGGGTAAAATCCTGAAACGAAGAAGCTAAAATAAACATTTGTGTAAAAATAACTAAAATAAAATAATATAGTTCCAAACTAGTCATGCTTTAGACAAAATTTTCTGAAGTAAAAAAAATGTCTAGGTTACATTTTCACTATCACATATATCATATTTAGCAATTCATCTTTCTTTAGTTTATATTTAGCCTGGAGCTAAGCACTGCCCAATGGTTAATTTTCCGGATTGTGGATCCAATATACCGTGGTTTGCTCCGTGTTACCGTCAGGTTAAAAAAAATCTGCTTCTATGCTTTGGGGCCGAAGGTGCACCATAATAGTAACAGTCATAGCTCACGAGTAAGCAATGGGTGAAATCAGTTAGCTGTTTCCCCAATAATGTGTCATTTCAAAATTAATCAGCACAGGTAGACCTCGAATAGCTATAAGCGACATTCCACGAGCAACAACATTTATTCAAAGTTATAGCTGAACTAAGAAAAGTGCGCCTCAGAAAAGCTTTTGTGCTTTTCAGATGCTGAAAAACAACACATGATTTTTAACAACGAAAACACTTATTATTTCTACACTAGCATTGCAATGAATTAACAAAGTTTTTTTTTTCGTTTTTGGTTCATACATGCACGTACGTTTGGTAAAAATAATAATAAAAAAATTATCCTGCTATGTTTTTTCTCTGGAAACATAGCAGCAAAGAAACAAAAGTAACGTCTATATTGCTTAAGAGATTACATTGAGAAAGTACTCTCTAACTTTTAAACTCATGCGTAAAGCTGCCCTAACGGTAAGCCTCAATTAGTATGACCATCGTTTGTTTCTCTGTGCAATTAAATGGGCCTTAGAAAACAGATAAAAAATAAAGTTATAAAGATTACCTGCGTATTTTAGGAGTAGATAAGTTCTTAGCATTAGCTAATTGGTTTTAAGTCCATTCTCGGTTGTATGTCAAAGTATACAGTACTAAAAATTATTTTTACCTTTGGCCTTCATGAACTTTTACACTGACTATAAAAGGAATTAATATATATATATATACTCGAGGGCTTTCGAATTATTGGCTATTCTTCTTCTGGAAAATACTCGTTGCACTTTTTTGTGTATGATCCCATGTCTTTTATGGGAATTCCTATGAAATAAGTAAGTTTCAAATTTCTTTTTAATTTCAATTTATATATTTGGCCGAATTATTTTGTTAATGCTTTTTTGGAATTAACAACTAAATTATTGAAATAAACACTAAGTATTTAAAATTATATAAATGTAAGGTACTTCGTTAATGTGCTTCTGTGCTCAATAATTTACATACTATGTAATTTAAAAGACCATATAAAAACCATTTGCGACCCTATAAAGCTTAAACTCTATGTTTTTCATATTGTGAATCTTTCAAAATTATTCAACACAAACTCAATGGATTTTACCATAATTCCTTGTGAGAATCTTATTTTATTTTTCCATAGCTAAAGATTATTTTACGAATTAAATAAAGAATAACAAGTCCAAGCTGTGTTTAATAAATACCCATGCTTACTTTGATCTTAACTTTTGGCCATGACTTTCAAATACTAATCAGATCAAAGACTTTGTACATAATGCTTCTTATATAAGAAAAATTGGGACGGACGCATGGACAGGATCAAATCAATAGGTGGGGGCATAAGACTACTGAATACCTTCATAAAACAGAGAAATATAGGCGAAAATTAATAGTAATATAAAGGCTCGATGATTAACACATAGTGCTCAGAATATTAGGGTTGGATACGTTCTAGCTATTGTCTTTCCTGTGATTCACAGTTAAAACTCAGATACAGGTATACTTTATAAATCATATGGGTCTGGACCTGACAGTTTGTTCCACTATGTCAATAAAGAGTAGCTTAGGTAAACACACAATATTGAATAAAGGGTTCCTTATAAATGTGTAGTAGTCAAATCTATATAAAAAGGCAATATAATATAGCGTTAAATTAAGTAATATAGGCATCTCATAAATGCATTTTAGTAGGGAATGACAATGAACACATTAAAAAACCTTGTCTAGACATACCTTATAACGTATTACTTTATATGCATTGCAATTTGATGTTTGCTAATCCGGCGTTCATCAATATTTTTATTTTTTCTATCTACATATCATAGTGTATATATGTAATAACAATGTTCATTATCGTTAAGTGCTGTGTAATTAAAAATTTATTCTGTATGAATAAAACTCAAAAAGTGTAAACAGGTAAAACTGGATCAGAAAATAGAATTCACCAAAATATACCATTTTGCCTCCATTGTTTTTCTATTCTTGAACTTATATTTCGACGAATTTCCCTTGTAAAAATGACTTCATTTCTGTATTCTAGACAACAACCTAATTTTCAATTTCATCTGCTTTAATTATTCTGCTGAAAATAATGAACATTTTTCCTGTTGAAAGCCTATACACGTTTTAGCTCTTAATATATTGTTTTTATTATGGCTGAAATTAATGTAAACACATTTTATTCTATTTTATTTTTATGGAAATGCTTCGGTATTTTATACAACATCAAAAGGAAAAACAATTACTTTTCAGCAATAGACCATCTCGGTAAATAATTAATTCATATAACCTTAAATATGGCCAATAAAGTTTTTATAATCCATAGTATTTGAGATTATGGTAATCCGAATTCAAATAAACATCGAGATGAAACACTTTAATCCTTTCTTTTGAAAGAAGTATTGTTGAAATTTTAAAGAAAGGTAGATATCTGTCCTCTCTCTCGTCAGTAAATGCTCTGATGTTATGGTTCTATAATCTTTACAAACTGTTAACCCGTTTGTCTAGAAACAAAGAAAGCGAAGGTATCGTCAACATATTTTTAATAATAAAAAAGCTTGCCTCTGTGTGTGTATGTATGTGACCACAATTGCCAAAAAAAGAAGAATCATGCGCATACTAAGGGGATTTTGAGGATATGCACCTGCATATTATTTTTTTCAGATTTGACTCAAAACGTGTATTATAAATCCATAAATCTGCTTCATGAAGATATAAAAAAATACTATTTTTTTCAAATTCACATTTACTGAATGAACAATATATGGAGTTTTCCTGCCAAATATTATTTTTTAACACTAAAGTTGAAAGAGAAATACAAATCTGAGAATTTTAAAATGTTGAATTGGATTAAGTTTGGGAAATAACAACAACAACACAATTAAATATATAAATTAGGGAATATTGTAGAATTTAGAGAAGGAAAAGAATTCACAGGAAGAAAGAATGGAATCTTATGACCTAAATTTAAACTATTTGCTTTTAAAAGAATTTAACTGAATTAATTACGACGATGGACACATTGACTGCCACATTGAGGCCAAGGTAACTCATGAAAGAACCTGAGAATTCCGCAGCGGAGCTTGGATACTTTATGTTTGTTTGAAATGCTTAAGTTCTAAATTAACCAAACTCTTGAGTTTGTAAGTAAATATGTTCATCAAGATGTTAGAAATAATGTAGCTATTGAAATTAAACATTGTTTTAATACATCAAAAAGTAGTGTTCTTGGAGATTGTAAGTTCAAAAGAGATAAATTTATTTATAAAAACAGACATAAGATCAAATTAATCAACACGTTTGAGGATTAAATATATTTCGTAATTATCAATGTAGTTTTTAAGGGCTAATTGATGAAGGTAACTTTCATATACATGTATTAAGACATATAAATGTGCATACCAAATCAAATCTTAAAGAATTCTTATCAAAATATTATATTTGGGCACTGCATATTAAAATTGCTTTGTGTTCCAAAAATGGGTAACTTAACAATATAATTCTTTAAAAGAAAACGTTGTTTAATAATAATTGTTAAATTATTAACCAAAATTAAAATAAATTTGAACATCATGAGCTTATTGATTAATGTATTCTGTTGTTTTTCAGTGAATGAATTTATATGGCAGCAGCTTAATATAAAGTTTAGGATTACCAATTCCAAAACATTCTTAGTGGCGTTTCTGAATTTCCAGATCATTAAATTTAAATATATTTGAGCTGCACAACATATATATTTAGAAATGGCTAATTATTTTAGCATTAAGATCATTTATTTGAAAAATAGACATCCAAATATAATTCATAAAGGCATTTACCAACAAAATATTTTGTTTAACGTTGTTTCAAAAGATTCGAGTAATAGCTTAGAAACTGTGTATGTTAGATAAAATAATATCGTTATTTTATCTGCTTCAAAGTGTATTGAATTATCTGCATTTTTAGCTACTTGAATTTAATTATTATGTCAACAAAATGAAGTCCAGTCCAATTACTCGACACTTGTCAATTTCTTGCTGACATTCTCAATACTTACAAACAGGTTGATCGCTGAAAAGTCCAGAATAATACATTATTAGCACATATTTTATATGTTTCTAAAATACCTATCACCGAACAAACCACCCTCAGCAAAAAATCATAGTTCCATTTGTTGACGTGTTTAGTGGCCGAGATTGCTAATGAGTAATGTAAACCAATCACCTTCGGTAACAACTGATAAATCGAATGGATTGGGTTCATGTATGTTTATGGATTTCTGTGTAGAGAATAAAAATATAAATATTATTTTCTTATTAATTTTTCCCCTATTTTGAGTAATCTATGTTTACCTTAAGATACCATTACAAAACAGATTAAAAATATATGAGTTTATAATTTCTGAAAAAATATTCAATTTAAACTTTCAAGTCCGTTATAGATTCTTAATATTTTAGTTTAAAATATAGAAATGTAGAAACAAACAGAAAAGCCTAGTTTCAACGTTCAAAATATCAACATTGATTTAATTTGAGACATAAAACATATGATAAAAACAAACTGGTGACTCGTATAAGTCGTTGATGTTTTGACTTGAAATTCTAAAAATACTCCTCTGTAAGCATTTTGAATGCATATCCAAATGTGACAGCAAAATCGTGTTTTATTTTGTACTTCAAAGTGAGTCATTGAAATATATGATGCATTCCTTGCTATTTATAAACTCGATCTTTATTGCTTCTATGATATGCTCACACATTTAAACAGTAGTTTTAAAAACAACAGTATAACTGTTAGTTATCTCCACATGTTTCGCTCCACGTTCATTGTCATCGTCGAAATTCCTAAAACTGATTCGTTTTAATTACTATAGATGTTCCTTAATAATTTCCTACAAAATCTCAGTTTCAATAGTGACTAACCCGAA
>NC_134837.1:230117761-230166091 GCF_004210375.1 Tachypleus tridentatus | reverse complement strand
AGCATTGCTGAAATTTTAAAACCTTCTACATTTAAATCTCTCTGTTTAATTGTATTTTCAAAATGTTATATAAACTAAAAATAAGTGAATGTTTCTTTGTTCTGGAAAATAAATTAAAAAATGTTCCAAGTCATAATATTTAAATGAATGAAGATACCCAAGGGTGCAATTATTTCCTATATTATTTTTTACTTACACAATTAAGTATGTTTTAATCATACATGATCAAAAAGAACTTTTTAACCATTCTATATAAAAGCTTTAATTTAAAAATATGCACTAATAATATGAATTATGTATATTAATTTACATATATTGTTGAAAAATAATATTCATTTGACAGTTATTCACGTTACCATATTTTAAACTTATGCTACCCTAATCAAATATGTGTGAGAAAAAAAAAAACTTCTCCACAAGTATTTTAACCCAAGATTACAACCTGAATCTCTCTTGTCCAGCTGTGTCCCAGAGTTGAAGCTTAACCCTAACACCATTTTTTATTTCTACAAGACGGGAAAAAAAATCCACGCCAACTGTTGGATCCAATACTTCAGTGAATTTTCCTTCGGTAAATGCTCTCAACAAAGTGCTTTTTCCCACCATACTGTCGCCAATCAAAATAATTCTGAACTGGTAATCAAAAATTGATTCTACCATAGTGACTGATAGTAGTAGTACTATTACTCATTTAATGATTTATAACGTAAATACATATTACATTAATTTTCTCCTAAGTGAAACAATAAAATAAAATTTATAAATTTAAAATGAAGTTTATTACGATTTTAATAACTTTTATAATCAAGCGAGCTTAAACTATATACAGCAATAGCTTGCACTTCTATATGTACACATTCAATACAGGTTAAGCGGTGTGCCGTTTGCTCTGCGGTCAAAGTCTGTCTGTAGAATGTGATGTGAAACCAAGTTCTATCCTGCTCAATTCACGATAAATATTGATTTTATTTTCTTTGTTCATGTAACTTTCATATTTTAAACGCAACAAATTATGTATTATCTCATGTTGGATAAACAGCACAAAATATTATTAAGTTTCTTGTTACTAAGCCTAACTGAGCAATAATAATTTATATTAACACGTAATAGGTTTATTAGACAGGTATTGGAGTTTAACGATGAATAATAAATAGTACGACGGCAATGACAGTTAACACGTGAGGAATAGAATTTCGCAATACGGAATTCAGACACGGACGAACTTTCGCTATCCACCGTCACACGCCAAATATTTCTTCTTGCCGTCATTGACAATGTATTATTTTTAATGTATTGTTATCAATGTGTATACAAAAATATATATGTATAAAAAAATTCGTAAAAAATGTCCAACGTAAATTTTTAATTATCTAAGGAGGGGCGTTAACGGATTTAATATTATTTTATTATCTGTGTTTGTTTCAGTTTAATATATATATTTATAAATGCATGTAACTCATACTGTTAAATGTGTATTGCGCTAGTCTTGCCTTTCCTTTAGATTTGTAGAATATTCTTGAGAGAAAGAAAACAACAATATATGTTTTACGAAAACACCAGCGTGTCTTCGAATATTGTTGCACTTTCGAGAACCTCGCTTAATGAGTATTAGAGCTACTATCGCAAGACGCCGAGAGACAGTATTAGAAAATTGTTTGGTTGCTACAGTCAGTACACTATAAGCTTCGGAAGCTATATATTGTAATAAATGCTTATTAGTCAGAAAGCTACAGATATTTAACCAGAAAAGTTTATATATTTCAAACGTTATGAACCATTCAACTTCAGAGAATTATCTTTGTACGTTAGTATTTCTATGATAATTTTAGATATTATCGTCAGTAGAAAACTTATGTGTGCTTCAAGCTGTCAAGAGAAGTGTACCAGTGTATCAACACAGAATTAATTCGCTCTCATTAACTTCAATAAAAGATTCAGTTCCCAACCACATAGAAGACTCGCTATTACTTGTAAATTTATAAAACTTTTATATAAACCATTATTTGTAATAAACGTTATTATAAATTGTATTGTTGTTGTATATTGAAATATATTTGTATTAAGAAAGAAAATTGTATGAATTAATATTGTTGGCAAGTATCATAAATGTAATACATATCGACATTTACTTAACTTCTAAATTAACATTTTCGACTATTTGAAATCGAAATACGTAATGTACGTGACAAAAAATGAATCGAAAACTCGCCCGACAAAAATTATAATACGTGACAAGGGTAATATAGATGAAAATGAGCTATGATAATTAACTGGAAACACATTTGGTAAACTAGCTTCTCATTTAGGCTCATAATTTGCTGCAGATCCTGATTCATGGCTTACGAGAGAGTAGTACTGACTTTGCCTCTCATGAAATAATTCGCTTGGTAGATCTCAAACTCAGCTTTTTGTTGATCAGTATCACTAAAGTCAATAAGAACAACAAGAATGCTTGTAATGTCCCAATGTTTGAATGTTGTTAGCATTAATTAAATCGTAAACTTGTACTAGCAGATTGCAATGTTTAAAAAGTCCGTCACTTCGAATTTCCTCTGGATTTCTAATACCTATCAACTTCTTGTTGAAATGATACATAGCTTCCTGAAAGTCAACATATAATCTTTCACTAATAAAAAATAGAGAGAAGTGTTCTTCCACAGAAACCTTGGAGCAGACATAAAATGATAATAAATCCAAGATAACTTGGAAGAAATCCATACTAAACACAAGCTTTCAATGTTTTGTCCACAGTTGTCACCGAGTGAAACTAAACTCAAGCAATCTCCTTCAATGAGTTAATCATTTTTTAATGTAAGCTTTCTTTAAATTGTAAATAGTTATCCTGTTCTTGCTGTTTCATTTGAATAAGTAATCGAGCAAAAATTTAGCAACACTACCTTCGCTTCTTTGAAACTTCGATGGCTCAAAAGATCGACAACAAATATTAAGTTTACCATTTAGTCTAATGTTTTTAATGAGTACCAAATTATTTTTTATCTTTCTTCTCACCACTTCGGCCAAGTCTTTAATCTTGACTTCCAAAATGTAGAATCTACCTCGACCATAAATTGGTAACACTTCGTCTATAATACTCTGTGAACGACTAATCTACTTGTGACTCAAGATATCTATGCGTTTGAAAACGAATAGATTTGTTCCATCTACAGCTTCTGTCGAAGATGTTTAGGCTTCGCTTGAAATTTGTTCGACAAGAGCAATGCTTCTTAATTGTGTGAATGTGAATAATGGGGTGAATGACAGAGTGAACGAGTATTATCAATTATACAAAAAATCCAAGAGCAAAAAGCCATTAGTTTCTATTATTTATTCTAGTTGTAATCTGATGAATATCGATACATTTATATTTATTTTACTTTGTATTATTCTAGTTTTAGTTTGTTGTATATTTAAGTCATAACAAGAGTTGGCGGTTTTACATTTTAATTTAGTATAGCCCTCGAGTAGCTTTTTTACCAATTATTTTACTTTGTATTAAGTGGGGTGAGTGAGCTGTTTTGAAAAAACTTAAAGGGGAAAATGATATTGAAAAGGTTAAGAAGTACTGTGTCACTAGAGTTATGAAAAGCAAAGATATTTGATTTAAGCACGCCATCGATTGAGACACACACGAAAACATTGATTTAACTTCTCTCCCATTCTAAAACTTTATTTTCCTTCACTAAATATGAAACACCGATACTAAACTGTAAAGCTATAATCCGCATATTTGTACTGTTTTCGCAGCTCCTCTTTTTTAAGTTAGTATTATTGGTAATTAATTTATCCAAGTATATCCTTTAGATTTTGAGTTTTAAAAGATTTCACATAACATTTTTTACGAATTGGTAATTTCAGATTAATAAATACACATATATGGCATTAATAAACGAATTAAAATCTAACGTTTTAAGCATGAATATTTAACTAATGTCACACTGGAAGGCACTGTGTTTATAGACATGGCCATAATGCATAAGATTTCGTCATGGCTCAAGAGAGGCGAGTTGCAACTCATGTATTATTGCCAATAATGGTTGTCGACTTCTCGTTGTACGACAATTTGTTTATTTGTAATTAAGCACAAAGCTATACAAAAGGCTATCTGTTCTGCCCACAATGAGTATCGAAACCCGGTTTCCAGCGTTGTAAGTCCGCTATATTGTGTCTGACTTGGTTAGGTACAGGAATTTCTCATAAATTATAATGTATAAGAAATTTTATCGGACTCATTAGTAATTAAAAAGTAAAGCAACTGCATACTTCAGATGTTTTGACAAAATATCTGATATTTCGTTTAATTAAACACACAGTATTTTACTTTAATAATGAGGCGCCAACGTGAAATAGTTGTCTTAAAGTGATTATTCCACTCATACTTTTTGTGAAATGAGTTAATATTTTGAATATATTTTACAATTTTATCAAAATCGAGTTATTAAATCAGGAACAAATTGTTGCATTGTTTTATCCACCCTCATTCTGCAATGACTCTTTTTTATTTTATATATCCATCAATCACTGTCTTGACCATAAAGTTTGAAGTAACTGAAATATTGCAAAAGGCGATGAAAGTACAATTTGTTCCAAATCGCACTGTTGAATCTTCTTTTAAACAAGTAAAAAAAAAACGTAGTCTTCTTGAATTCGGTGTAATAAATGTAATTTTAAAAAATATTTTCTGTGTTAATGCTGAATTATAACAGCGAGTGTTCAAAGTTGAAGTTTCAGATTAAGACTTCGACATTACCTTCAAATACCACTATATGAATTTAAATATTAACAAAGATTAACTTAAAAGTAACCACTTGTTTGAAATGACCATACATAAGAGATATAAACACTGTATTTTTAATTTCTACATTTATAGAAACTCTTCACTGCGATTAAAATAACAAATAAAGAGAGGTGAAAATTACAATTAAATCGAGAAATGAAAATTACATTCAAAAGCAAAATTTAAATTCAGGGAAATCAAAATTATAGAGTATAATTAAAAATGTGAATGAATTTTAAAAAATTGATGTCCTGTGCGAGCATTTGTACTTTACAGCTGGGAGCTGATTTGACTTTTAATGTAAAAACACAATTTTTTATTGGAAATATATCAAAAACCTGCATTGAACTCAACAAACTTAAGAGTAAAAAAAGTCATTAGTTATTATCATGACCGGGTGGTTGTGGCGTTCGACGCGTAATCTGAATGCTCACCCATTCAGCCATGCGGGCGTTATAATGCTACAGTCAATGCCACTATCTTTGGTAAAGAGTAGCCCTAGAGATGACAGTGGGTTATGATGACTAGTCTTATATTTCTAAATTAGGAACGGCTGGCTCAGATAACCCTTGTGTAGTTTTGCGCGACATTTAAACACAAAGAAACATGTAAAAGTTACATACAAACTTTATTGATTTATACTGGAGAAACTAAGAGAAGTCATTTCACATGATATATGTGGATGAAAGACACGACAGGTAGTTTTGACAAACTTGAATTTATATGATGGAATCAAAGACTGATATGCAGATACACGTGAAAGTCAAACAGTTGCCATAATTGGCCGTCTGCATTCAAATATGTATTTTACAGAACGAGTTCTTCCTTAATTGGTAAGTTTTGACTTCCAGCTTGTACAAAATAAATATTCATTTTGTATTATGTCCAATGATTAATCGGGATTCAATATTGTACTCAAACACGTTTCTATCTACTCCAGAAAGGTCAAGATCAGACAATCAGTTATTCTGTCACATGTTAAAGCATTTCAGAAAATACCAGGTAAAAATATCCTTTTCAAGTACATAGTGTAAAAATCGTTTTTAGCTCCATAATGAAATTTACAAACACATATCAATAACGCATTTTTAGGTCAAGACTTTACACGTCTTATTATAGGATGTGTGCAATTAACAGATTTTGGAAGAAAGTTTCGTACCATTTGAAATATTACACAATTACTTTTATGGCAATCAGTGTGGATGGACAACAAGTTCCTTTTCGACTCTTACAGTTCTATTATAATGTTTAACTGCATGCACAAAGCTGTGAAACATTATTTAGTGGAACGCGAAAACAATTTAAAGATTAAGGAATTGTTTGTTTGTTTGTTTGTTTTGAATTTCGCGCAAAGCTACTCAAGGGCTATCTGCGCTAGCCGTCCCTACTTTAGCAGTGTAAGACTAGAGGGAAGGCAGCTAGTCATCACCACCCACCGCCAACTCTTGGGCTACTCTTTTACCAACGAATAGTGGGATTGACCGTCACATTATAACGCCCCCACGGCTGAAAGGGCGAGCATGTTTGATTCGTCAAGGAATTGATATAAGATACGATGAATACACGGGAAGAGACACATTCTTTGCCTTCAATCCAACGATCGTTCTTTCTGCTGAGGCCCGGCATGGCCAAGCGTGTTAAGGCGTGCGACTCGTAATCTGAGGGTCGCGGGTTCGCATCCCGGTCGCGCCAAACATGCTCGCCCTTTCGGCCGTGGGGGCGTTATAATGTGACGGTCAATCCCACTATTCGTTGGTAAAAGAGTAGCCCAAGAGTTGGCGGTGGGTGGTGATGACTAGCTGCCTTCCTCTAGTCTTACACTGCTAAATTAGGGACGGCTAGCACAGATAGCCCTCGAGTAGCTTTGTGCGAAATTCCAAAACAAACGAACAAACAAACAAACAATCTTTCTGCTGACCCCTCACTAGTACAACGGTATGCCTTCGGATTTACAACGCTAAAATCAGGGATTCGATTTCCCTTGGTGGGCTCAGCAGATAACCCGATGTGACTTGACTATATGAAAACACATACACACTTCATTCTGCTGCAGATTCACATTTGAATTTCGTGAAGCGTGGAAACTTACGGACTGAAATATGCTTTGCTAGTGTCTTACTCAATACTATTCATGTTCTCCTCTACGCAGAATTCTTGTAGTTTAGAAAATGATTAGTTTAGAAACGTCATAATTGATTTCTAACAAGTTATGAACACTAGAAATGTATTTAATACTCTCACAAAATTTGTGTACCCGAAAGAAGCTTTAGTTATGTTTGCCTATGCAGAAATGTAACTATAGATCTTCAATAAACCTGGTAACTGCTGTCTCTGTATTTACTTTGGTCGAAATTGAAAAGGAGACTATTTTGGTCAATTATGAGTGCCTCACATAACTTTAACATAAGAAATTTCATCACAAAGAATTGTCGAGAGTGGACTTCCAACAGATTGTACCCCGAGTACCATAACAATCTGTGTGTGTGTGGACAGTATATTATACTTATTACCTTTGTATGTGTCTAAACAAAAACTGTTATATAAAGCTTTGCGTGGAATTCAAACTTACAGGAGGGCTATCTGTGCTGGTCATCTCTGATTTAGCAATGAAAGGCTAGTCATCACCATCTACTGCTAGGTCTTGGGTTCCTCTTTTTCCCACAAATAGTAATATTAACCATCTTGTTATAACACCCTGAAGCTAAAGAAACGAATATGTTTGGTCGAACCCTTTATGCTCAGATTGCAACTGAAGCACCCTGACCATCTATCCATACTAGGCCTAAGAGATTAATCATATATTTGTTAATTATTTTGTTGCAAAATATATTCATGTAATTATATTTTTAATAGATGTCACATTTATATAGATCATATTACAAAATCTTTATTGTGAAAACAATAAATTGTTAAAAATAAATCTTGGGTGGAGAACTTTATATCAAACCAAACCAATAATAGTTTTATACGTAATTAAATATAGATGTTCATCTTATCTTGAGACACCCAATAATGTGCTCTTCATCCTCCATTTACAAACTCTATCCTTAGAGATATTATCTGTCTTTGTAAATCGAATTTAATTTTTATTTATCACGTAAAGCAAAATCAACGTTAGTAGTTAAAGACTTTGTTAATATAATGTCATGTTGATCTACATCATACAAACAACATGCATGCATTTTTGCACAACTTCCATCTGTAATGGCACAGCGGGTTAAGACGCTTGACTCGTAATCTGAGGGTCGCGGGTTCGAATCCCTATCGCACCAAACATCCTCACCCTTTCAGCCGTGGGGGCGTTATTATTTGACGGTCAATCCCACTATTCGTTGGTAAAGGAGTAGTCTAAGAGTTGGCGGTAAGCTGCCTTCCCTCTAGTCTTACACTGCAAAATTAGGAACAACCAGCGCAGATAGCCTTCATGTAGCTTTGCACGAAATTCTAAAAGAAACAACAATGGTGGCAGCGCTAGCTGGTTTCTCTTAGTGGAACTATGACTAACGCCTCGGAATGGTCTCTCTCTGTTAACCTAAAGATGACCTAGGAAGGTCAAAACGTTGTTCTCTGCTTATCAATAAAAGTGTTAATACCCATACCAGCCGTTCTGGTATATACAATAATAATATACATAATATACAATCTTTAACTAAGTCTTGGAATAAACAATAAAATGTAGAATCATATTCACACTTAATGTGTATAGGTTCTGATCTAGAACTTTTAAAAATAATAAAAAAAAGATCCAGATATCAATGAGCATTGTAAGAGTCTGTAATGTTTTGATATATAGATATCACACATCCCATTGTGGGTATCAATGAGCATTATAAGAGTCTGGGATGTGTGATATCTACATACCAAAACATTACAGGCTCCGACTATCATTTGATTGTTTTGTGGAGTGTAGATAAAATAAATTTTAAAACAGAAACAATAATAAATGTTTTTTAATATTTATTATCATTTTTGTTGCTTTAGGTGTAATTAATCAAGTACAAATCTGTCAGTTTAAATGATATAAAGCAATAATAGGGCTACCGTGAAAAGACAAAACCAAGTTATTACTGATATTTCTTCTACTTCACAGATTTTGTACTCTTTGATCGGATGCTAACAGTTTTGGACACCAGCTGCCATTCGTTGAACATCATTCCTTCCAATCTTTCCCTTGCAACTAAACTTTTCACCAAAATCTTGTTACATACAGAAGAAATAATGCATTTTCAAAGTCAATATCTTTCTTCAATAGGCATTTAAGTGAGTATAAAAGCTGTATTGATCAAAATTTTTATACTAATTTATCATTAAAGGTGGTTTTTTATCGTTTGTTGGATGTTATGCTTATCAAAGCAGCCACAAATTGCTCTATGATCTACTTCATATTTTCGATGAATAAAATATTTGTTCGCAGCATTTATGAAAATATATAGATAGATATACCAATATCGTCAATAAACAATACTAGTTTAATATTAAAGATGAAAACAGTTGATAAAACATAAAACACTTTACTTACAAATTTCGAACGTTTCGGAATAACTTATTTCATATTTAACAAAAGTTGAAAAAAATCTGTCTATGCGAGTTCTAAAGTAATTGAACCTGCCTGAGTGCACTTTTACAAAAAGAGCATATGGTATCTGGAGTATGGAGATTCGACAATTGCTGGAAGAGCAGAAGATGACTGTGGTAACTTATGTTATAATTGTAAGCGAATTATACACGAAATACACTACTAAGATAAATAAATAGAAAAGAAAATTCGGATTGTCAAATAAAATTCTAAACCAATTGAACAGACGCAAAAGTGAGATCTTCCAAGTGCATCCACGAGGTGGATAATAAAACGACCTTTTAAGAGATTAACTGCGAATAAAGGCTTGCCCAAGTAAGCAGTTACGAACCAAATTTTGTAAGATCGCAGAGAACTGGGTGTGGGAATGTGACTAGGTGATGCAGAAGTCCTGATCAGATGCCTAGAATGTCCAGAGAGAACCCTTATAGACAGGTTAGAAGTGTCATAAAACCTTTTCTTTTAACCCTTCCCTCCACTGTTTCATGGGTGAGACCAGGAAGTCAAAACCAAAAAGGCTACAGGAAAAACACCTCTATAAAGAAAACTGTCAACACCTGGCCAGCGCGTTGAAGGTAATCCAAATTTCGTCAAAGAATGAAATGAAGAAACGAAAGAGAGCGGTAATGCATGAATAAGAATAAAAGACACAGACAACTTGTAGCTCACAGAAAATGTCTATTAATAACGCATTATGATTAAACTTGAAAGGGAGTCGTAAGGCCGATAGAATGAAAAATAGTGATCTCTTGGTAAAACGTAGGGTTTTGTTTGCTTGTTTTTTCAATTTCGCGCAAAGCTACATGAGGGCTATATGCGTTAGCCGTCCCTAATTTAGCAGTGTAAGAGGGAAGGCACCTAGTCATCACCACCCACCGCCAACTCTTGGACTACTTTTTTACCAACGAATAGTGGGATTGATAGTACATTATAACGCCCCCACGGCTGAAAGGGCGAGCATGTTTGGTGCAACGGGAATTCGAATCCGCGACCACCATATTACGAGTCGAACGCCTTAACTACCTGGCTATGCCGGGCCATAAGGAAGTTTTTAAACGATAAAAGCTGAAAAAGTGCATCAGTATAGACAACGAAGAACCAACAAACCTTAGGTTTGCAGACAGTGTGGCTTTATTTACGGTGAACATAAAACAGATGGAAGATCAATTCCTTACGCTAACTGAAGAAAGCGCAAAGTTCAGCCTTAAAATATACAAGGGAAAACCAAAACATATGACAAACTTAGATGATAATCGTGAAATCAAATTAGAAAACGAAACGACTGGGAGAGTGAGCAATTACAAATACTTTGGACAAACAACCTACATGAAAAATACAAGAAAAGAGGAAATAAGTATGAGAATAAGAACCTGCTGGAGCTGCTTTGGGAAGTACCGAGAGATTTGTTTAAAACAAAAATTACCAATAATCCTTAAAATAGAGTATTCGACCAACGTATACAAGGTTGTTTCACCAACCTTGACATATAGATGTCAAAAACTTGGGCACTTTTTAAATAGCTTAATTCAAAATTGCAAACAACTCAAAGAGTAATTGAAAGAAAAATGCTGAAGATTAAGCTCTAGGATAAATTTCTGTGCTCAGAGATCAGAGAAAATACTAGAATAAGAGACATTTCCAAATAAATTGCAGAACCAAAATGGAAATAAGCCGGACACAATGTTCGATTAAAAGACAACAGATGGCTGAAGAAAATCACAGAACGGCAATCTTACAAAGAGAAGGGATGAATACATAGATCACACCTATTCCATAATTACATATAATATTAATAAAAATAAGCCTATTATTTTGTCGATTTGAAACTTTGAGTGGGCTGTAGTTGTTCCGCGTTGACTGCTTTTTCTACAAGAAGTTGGGTGTACAGCCTGAAGGGAATCAATTTAGTTAAAGAACAAGGTTTTCAGGAAGATCAGTTGGATATGAAAGAGATCTCTCCTGTATCTTAGACTTTTTAACTTCGATGTGTCAATCCATGACAGCTATTGTACTACAGCTGAGGACTTGGAACGGAAAGCAAGAGTTACCTGTGGCATCCAGATGATCTTTTGAACCTCACCTCTTAGATTAAGCTCAGGAGAGGAAATTCTCAGGATAATCGTAGTGTCTGAGACTGAATGGGGAGTCTCTGCAGGGTCTAAAATTACTATTTGACTAGAGAAGCACAACTCCAACTCTAGTTGAGGCTTCCTATAGGATAGAGGTATGTTAGTGAAATAGTTCCACCAACTAAAGTTGTTGCACCAACAAATGAGATAATGAAATAGTGGTTAAAACGCTGTAACGAGAGGTGATTCATCAATGAATCCAGAGTCAAGGATGTTGAGTATTGGCTGAAAAAAACTGTTGATGTTAGCTGTCACATTAGCAGATGGAAAAACTACCATTTTTTTTACCAAAAGCCATCAATAAACTATCTCCGAATAAGTAAAACATCTAATCCACTTGACTAGCAACTGATACCAGTGTGTACTATTTTATTATCTGGTGATAGAGTGACTCCTGATGAGCAGGGAGGAAGCAGTTGGCTAGTTGGCTATTGAGCATAGACATTGATAGTGAATAACCACTAATACGAACTGTTTTTTGTTTTCAGCAAGTGTCCCAGCATGCTCTTGCAGAAGAGAACAGTAACCACTTTGCCAAGTGGGAACCTTTCTTGATGACAGAAAAAGAGATACAATAGGCAAAGTTGTTCCATTAGCTCGAGTTGCAACACATTTGGGAGGGAAAGTGTGATCTGTGGAGCAGTACTTACCCTAAGATGGAGGGCAAGATGCTGAAATAGTTACATATCATATAAAACCAGTTATTGTGCACAGCAAGTACAGGAGACACGGTAAGTACTACACTGGACTGTAAATCCTCGTATTGGAATTATTCTTGTTCAAGTAAAGGACTTGCGCAACCTACCTATTTTATGGTTCATTATACTGGACATTCTAGTTTGGGGTGGACTACAGTAAGCTAGGTTAAGGTCTATGTCAGGGCGACATGCAGATCTCTTTCCAACATAGAAGGAGACAGCCAAGAATTACCTGGTCTTTTACGTGTTTCTCGCATGGAAATTTGACTTTTTGTGTGTACTTTTGTTCTTGTACTTAAAAAACAGTTTGCCTCCGTAAAACAGAATTTTTGAGATTTAGAAACAGGTTTTCTTTTCTGAACTATTCCGTTTGTAAATCGGGAGACCATTATACTAGGTACTCCTATATTCTCATAATCTTTAGATTAGATTATGAAATCTAAAGATCAGAAATCCTTACTGACTGTTCTGTGAGAAAACTGTTGTACCGGGAATACCATAATTATTGAGTCAGGTTTTGTTAGTTTAACGCCACCAATTTTGAGTTTCTATTTCAAGAGAGTATTAGCAGTGGGAGATAAGTTAGAAGTAAGTAAATAGCATTATTTATCTGATAAATTGAGTATTTCTGTTGGTTGTCGTTATTTACGTTAAAGAATGTTAAATGTATATAACTTTCTGATGAAAAAAATAAAACACTCTTCTTGTATTAAATGAGCAGAAGTTTGATTGATTTTTACCAAATAAATAAACAAAACCCGTCTGTCGATAGAAACCGTTTTAAATACTATGAATTATGTTAGCTATATCAGAAACTATTCATAAATGTGTATATTTTTTGATAGATTATATGAGACTATTTAATTTGATACTCATAAATTACGTAGCTTCACTTAAGTGAAATATATGTACATTATTAGATATATAAAAAAAATATTTATTTTTTTGATAAACGAGAAATCAAATTATCTAAATAGCCTTACTCTTTATTGCCCTCTATGGACTGGTTTGATAACAACTAATTTGTGTCTCACAGGTTTTCTGATAAAACTATCATTTATTATACAAGAAGAGACGTCGATCAAAGAGCAGATGTTTGCGATAGTTCCTGCGAAAGGTGTTTTTGGGCCTTAGGCTCAATTACCTTACTATGATAATCTTAATCAATGGAATGTAAGTAAACGTTTTTTAACATTTTATTACCAATTAAAGAACTTCTTCATACACAACACTGTCAGACGATCCAGGCTTGCCAATGCCACATATATTATACTATGTGTGAAAGACTCATTCTGTATGTAAAGTTTTTTCATATAAGAAACCCAGTTATTAGGAAACTTAAGAACTTCTCCGTATGATGTTGAAAAATCGTGCGAAGTTTCATCCAAGTCTAACTTAAACTGTGGAAGGAATTTTGCTAACAAACAGGCATTAGCTTCTTATGCTTATACTGATTTATTGTGAGTTCTACTGAAGCTAGTAGTTATAAGTTTTACAGTAGATTGCAAGACAGACGTATTTTATTTAAAACTGTTAGCGAAAGATGTATATGTTATTATCCCACTCGTTTCCAGTGACACAACCATATGTTTACAAACTTACAACGCTAGAAACCAGGCTTTGATACCCTTGGTGAATAGAGCAAAAATAACAAGTTTTGTGCTTAACTAAAAAACAAATTCATTTTGTTTTGTGGTGTTGAATTATTTTTTTTATTTATATTGTATTAATTTATTTGCTACTCTAATTAGGAGTAGGTCAACCAAACGCTGAGCTTCAGGCAGCTGTTTCTGCTGGTAATTACTAATCGTACTATTTATGTTTCACTATAAAAAAGTTAATATTTCCTTAAAAATAATTTTTATACTTTTTATGGGAAGTAGTGCACGGCAAAAGTGTTCAGATAGTGCTCTTAATCATACTCAATAATTCTACCAATGTTTAAAGTCTATCCGTGTTACAGTTTCGGACTTATTTATATTTACTATTTCGGTCACATAAATAGACAGATGTATAGAAGGGGGGGGGAGTAATGTGACAAAAACAAAGAGTTTTTCACGCGTTTAAAAATAATTTCAATATAACAAACTGTGCTAAGTAACAAAAACCACCTTGAACCAGTTTTATAAAGTAACACAAAATAATGTTAATTCAATCTGTTCATAAGAGAAAATTAAAATTGGTGATAAATAATAAAGTGATCAACTGATACGAAATAAAATATTAAAACAATATAATATGAACAAGATATTAATATTAACAAGATATGTCATGTAAAACATTTTACCAGCATCAAAGTCACAACAGCACCTGTTAAAAACAGTTCCCATCTGAGACCAACTTAAAGTACACAATTCTATCTAGCAATAATTATACAAAACAAGCAAATAGCACAAGTGTATATTGTAATAACTGTTGCAAAGGGCGATAGTGTAAATTATAGTTATACCTAACTGCTCTAGTGTATGTTATACAAAAACTAACTTTAATATAGATCATACAAAACGAGCATGTGACATGAGTAAAAAATGCACAAAAAGAATATGATAGGAGTAAGCAGTAGTACTGTATAACAAGAATTACATCTGTACACAAATAACAGTGGAACGGTCTGGCTCCTCTATGAAATACATGAGAGAATCAATAACATCATGTGGCTTCAGTAAGGTTATAAACTGAAAATACTCGAAGAAACTTCATCAATGATTATTATACTTGTAAATAAATGTGTATTTTTAAAATTATTGTGTACATCTTACCATGTGTTACTGCAAGCTACACGTTTAAAACGTAACTCTCTAAAGTGATTACAGCGTTTTTTTATCTAGCTATTATAATACATTTTATTGGGTTGAGGAATAATTCGTGAGCGTTTTCTCAAGTTAAAAAATATATTCATAAATGAAACGCTTTCGCAAAATATTTCATGTCATTTGGTAGATAATGTTTTGCTTTAATAGATGGTGTGTTTGATTTTCATATGTCTAATTTTTGCTTTCATTTTCAGCTCATTAAATGGAATGTCAAGTGGACAAAATCGAGCATTTTCGACACCATCTGCTTTTCGCATTTAATTTCTTGCAATTTCGTTTAAAACAATGCATACTATATACCTAGGTATTACATGAAATAAAGTATCATAATAAATGTTTTAGGTGTAATGTGTTCATGCATTGAAGTATTGTATAGTCTTGCAAGTAATGCTTGAATGAAATTATTTAAAAACGCTCACGAATTATTCCTCAACCTAATACTTTGATTCATATGCATTTTAGTGTAAGACTTCACTAACTGAATTTTTGTTTGCACGTAAAACATCTAGTGTTTAGTGTTTTTAAAACTAAATACATACAAAATGAAACTTTTTTATTTATTTAATGAACCCGTGTCATATCGCTACGTATATTATTAAAACTTTCTGTACATTGTTTTATATTTGCATTTGAAAGGAAGAACAACTATCTAATGACGTAAGTTCTCTATATCATTACGACGGTTTTTCTTCTGTTGTGGGAACAACACTCGTAAAGACGTTTCTCTTCTCTTCATTTGTATGGAAACAATTACTTACATTTCATTAGTGTGTATACCTTTTCTTGATGGAGATTTTAAAGAATAATGTTATATTTTGTTTTATTTTATTATGGAGAAATGACCATATTTTAAATATTTGTACAAGTTCATTGACAGCAAAATAATTGTGATAAAACATAATTATCCTGTTTGTTTTTTCTCTGTATTATACAAATGAATTAATCAGAAAGCTACACAATGGGTTATCTGTATTACGCCCACTACGAGTATCGAAACCTGCAGTCATACCGAATGAAATTCGAATCAACGTGTTTTCAACCGCCTACGTGGAGATCAGCGGTACGTTAAATCATGTTCACCCTGCAACTTCTAAGAAACGTCAGACTGACGGAAAGATGTTGACGTCAGTACCTGATGTATCATCTTGTCTTCTTGCTTGGTTACGGAAAAGTTCAGAAATTTTATTTTTCTTTTTGCCACAAATTAGCAAACTGGCCAATCGCACTAGACCCACCTTCCCCGATCTTCACATTAGCTAAGGCTTACGAAAGAACTGGTGAAGGATCATTACATTGTGTAGGTTTGCACTAAAAGAAACATACAGATTCAAATATTGTTTCTATTTCATATGTGATCAATATCCATAAGAAAACTAAATTATAGACGTACAACGAGTAAATATTATTAATGAGAGCCACTTTTGTTGACCCCACCCACATTTTTTTTATATTCGCAGTGCGAACTAATTGTACAGTGCTGTTTCTCCGTAATTTACAACTAAATATCGCAGCGTTAGTACTATTTATTGATCGCGTAATCTTTGAAGTGTGCTTGTAGCAAACAACAGACGTCATATCTGCCCACGCTTTTCTGGAGGATTTGTCAAGTAGGTTAGAGTACGACTTTAGCTGTACCAAGAGCGCACATGCCACCTTCCTGTAACTACGACCATTGACAATTTTAAACAAAAACATACTCTTATAACAATTCTACTTTTCATTAAATCTGTCATAAGCACTGAAAGTGAAAATAAACTGGGGCCTTCAGAGTAATTTAATAATAAACCCTTCAGTATCTCAGCGATAAGATTAAGACTGATAACGCTAAAAATATGGCTGTGATACCCGCTGTTGGCCTAGTACGATAGCCCATTGTGCAGCTTTGTGCTTAACAACAAATAAACAAAACCTAGCATTAAATATTTCCCTTGTTCTGAAGTTTGGTTCTCTGCTAATTAGTTTTTACTGCACAACTTTCTAGTCAGGCCAGATAAGCATTTTTTGAAAGGCCCAAATATGAAACTACCTCCATTAATAGAAAAAAAATTGGTAAAAGCAAAGTTTGGTTTAAGAACAAAGCTATACAATGAGCTATCTTTGCTGTACTCCACCACTACTATCTAACCCAGGTTTCTAGCATTATAAATCCGAAAACATACCGGTGTGTCACTGGTGGGATACCGTATGATATAGTAACATGTGACATATTTCAGCTATTCTGTTTGTTATTGATTTTTTAATGTTTGCCCAGCATTAATGTTATTACTTAAACGCTATAAACTATAATATGACTTGTTACAACATGCTACAGAACAGCGTTACATCACGGGCGTGTCGCAGTTTTTCCGGTACACTAAAAAATTAATGGTTATCAAATCCTACGAACCTTGGATAAACTTTGTTAATCGCAATTAAAATAATTATTTAAAATGGACGAAAAATTCCTGATGCTCTTAGGCATGACGACAAGTGTAATATGAAGATGATCAGTCCAACGTAAGGCTCAAAATAAATTTAAATACTCCAATAATAAAGTTATTGTTCATTGAAATTTTTAACAAAATTCATTATGTGAGTAATTGAGACTGACAAATTAACAACTATGCCTGGTTATAACTCATTAGAAGTTTTCGGAATTTAGAAATGAAAATAAAGATGTATTTCCATAGGGTCCCCAAAAGTGTTCTGTTTTAAGGATAAATAAAACTAAAATTTTGAGTGACAAATATTTTTATTTCTTGCTTTTGAGGTTAATATGTCATACTGTGTTGTAACCTACAGAGTGCATAATTCTTTTCGTGATTCATGGGATACGCATGTTCTAGTGACGTCACGACAGTATAAACTGCACATTAATCATCCCTTACTGTATTGTGGTGAGAGTGGTTTAAACAGGAGACCCCTCCAGGCGACCTTTGGCCATTTTTCGGGAAAATACCATAGTAATTACATTATACTTGCTATATTCTGTGCCAACAAAGCCTTTCGATCATTACCAAGACCGATCATGTCGGCTTGGAGCTACTTATATCATCAACTTTTATGAACAATGACTGGTATGGTGAGAACTAGTGTTGTTCTTTTAAAAATATTTGGACGGTCAAAATGATTTAATGTCTAGTGCACCTAACAATAATAAACTACTTTGTTTCCTCTCTTAACGTTTCTACAAGCATGAACACTTGTACGCTGTTGTAAATTGTTGTAGATCTACGTTACAAATGACGTTAGCTGACATAAAACAAATCAACTTGAACAACGTGACTCTATAAGTGCGATAGTAAACATAGATCCAAATACTCCACGTAAATACGCTGACTGTTTCAACTTTTAGCCTTAAAGACTGTATAAGGTATAAAAATTTGTTGTGCCAACAAACCCATCATCTTATAAGGAGTGTCCAAGTAAGATAATTGGACAAATATTTCCAAATATTATGCAAGTTCGGTTAATGTCTCTTCTTTCCTCCATACCGTGTTCTGAAACTTTGCTCTATATTTTTCCTTCTGGTACAGCACTCTGAACCCATTGGACAAAGTAGTTACTATGTTTCGTTCGTTGTTAAGGCTTTCAGCTAATAGCCTATACAATGTTGTTAAGTTGGTTCATTTAAATGGGTGGTCTGCTGTTCATTATTCCACCCATTAAATTAGAAAATGATTTGAAACTGAGCCTGGTATCACTCTCGTGGTACTTTTCCGTGATAGTACATTGGTTATTCTTTTCTTTGATGATGTGTTGGCCAGATAAATTATGGAACTGAAGTTCTTGCTGTGGCGATTAGAGAAGAACAAAAGTCCTTTAGTAACAAATAACATGGTAATAGTAGGTGTGGATCAAATAAGTTCTTCTATTCTATACTTTGTAGTAGATAGTGTTTTAGAATGGGACACTTCACCAATGCATAAAAAGATGTGATTGGCTTAAACTTTGTATTTAATTATTTGTTTTCCAGGTGTTTATTCTCTGTGTGTACATTTTCTTATAGCAAAATCAAATCGGGCTATTTGCTGAGTCCATCGAGTTTATTCTGTTACTGATGTTTTTTTTTTCTCTTTCATCTCAATGGCACTTGTTTATATTTCCTAAAACTCCTTTTTTTTTACTTCATCGATATATCATTACACTTTTGCTCTATTCCTTCAACTGTTATTATTAAAGTCTCTCCTTACTTCTTCGATAAGTTACGTATTATAATTTATCCTGGACGAGTCTTCGATTTATTAGGAAATTTAAATTTAGTATTTAATTAAATATTAATATGTATTAAATTTATCTTATTTACCAACAAGATTGATACACATATTTTTAAACACAAATATACTTTAATATACAAACGAAAAAAAAACACAATACAATTTATGATAACGGTTA
This sequence comes from Tachypleus tridentatus, assembly GCF_004210375.1. Lineage (NCBI taxonomy): Eukaryota > Metazoa > Arthropoda > Merostomata > Xiphosura > Limulidae > Tachypleus > Tachypleus tridentatus. Next base: position 230,146,727 of record NC_134837.1, on the reverse strand, counting down.
TTACTAAAAGTTATTACAAATAATGATTTATATACACAAGTTTTACAAACTTTACAGACAATAATGAGTATTATATCCAGTCTAAAACTAAATATGTTAACGACAATCCAGGTCTACGACGAATAAATTAATTCAGAGTCGATATTGTCACACCTCGCTTAAGTTAGCTAGCTTAGTTGGCCTAAAGTCGTTTATAAGCTGACTTTAGCAAAGGATATAGTTAATGTCCTTGTAGAAAAATTAACGACATAAGTTAATTTATTAAAGTTGAACGGTTTGTAATGTTCGAAATCTATAACTATTCCTGGTCAAATTCTGTCGTTTTCTGATTAATAGGCGTTAATCACACTTGTAGCTTTCTAGGCCTATAGTACACGCACTGTAGCTGATGAATAATAATTTTCTGCCTCTCGCTAGCTGCTTTTTATGCAAATCACGCGAAACTCTAGGAATTTCAACAATGTTCTAACTCGTTTTGGTAAGCAAATATTAGTTTCAACACTCTTCTACAAATTTCGAGAACAGGCGGGACTTGCGCAATGCACAGTCAAGAATATACGTCACATACAAAAAAGAAAATTATTCAGGAACAAGCGTAAGCACTAAAATAAATGTACAACAATAAATCTGTTACAAATGTTATTGTTGTAATCTCTATACATCTCCAGTTGTTTCATCTACTTGTTTTCAGTCTTATTTATGTTTAACTTTAATTCTTCCTTAGATAGTATATCTCTTCCTTGTCACTCCTCTCTTAAATTATTGCCTCTTTTCTATTGATCTTTAAGTTTCTGTAAATTTCTTTTTGGCTTCTTCTTAATTTTCTAACCAGTTTTTTTTCTAATTATGTGTCTCATTATTCGTAGTTTCTGTTAATCTTTACTTCCTTTCTTCTTGATATTCTTATAATGTTCTGTTTCTTTGCTTCTAAATTTGCTTAAAATTTTCATTTTCACCAAAATAATGACAAATTTTGACAGCATATTGTAGCATTGTTTCTCGTTGCTGAATTTTTAATTACTTTCTAAAAATAATGCGGCATCCATCTCAGTAGCAATAATAAACTACTTTATTTCCTTCATAAACATTTCCATAAAGTTAAATACTTGTACCCTGGTGTAACTTTTTGTAAGCTTATGTTACAAATGCAAAAACGGCTCGTTTGGGTTGAGAAAATATTTTACATATAAGAGCGAACAACGTTTCGACCTTCTTCGGTCATCGTCAGGTTCACAAAGAGAAAAAGAGGTAACTGACCGGAAGCTGACCACATGTGGGAATAGCCCTCAATGACATGGACAATAGTATGAGAAGAAAGATGTTGTTGATATTGGTGTATAGCACCATGTTTTCTCAGTCTCTGACATAATGATTTGAGATTATTACAGGTGTTGATTTCTTTAGATACACTGAGAGCTCTACAGTAAATGTGGTACACAATACACTCGTTTTTATCTTTGTTGTTTGTATTTAAATAAATTGTATTTATACTGCTATAAATTGCGTTCAGTGTTCCGTCTTTTTTCATTATTTTAAAGTCAGTTGCGGTTAAGACAACCAATATCGCCCCATAAAATATTTCCTGGCGGCCTCTTTTTTGTATGGTTATTTGGTTACTCAAGATAAATTAGTGAATCTGAAAATACCACAGAGTAGTTAGGACAGAGAAAATTTAGCACACATGAAAGAAATTGCTTTTCTGGAAAGTCTATTTTCCTTTAATGAATATGTTTGCCTGTGCTCTTTCGAACTGTTGTGTTATTTGCTTGAAGCTTTGAATGTGCTGAAATGTTGTTTTCCATAAAATATTTAAGACCAGAAGGAAAATTTAGGCACTGAATAGTGACAGCCACCAGAAACAGTTGTCACATCTATGAGAAGTTCTCTTGTGCACTTCAGACTTTTGCTGTTCTGTGAAAGTCCATTACTTCTTTTTTGTTCCAATTGCAGACGTGGGTAAAGGATCAACTAAATTATTTGTTCCATCAAGACTGACTGATCAGGTTCTCTTAACATGGCCTAATCTTTGTGCACAAGTACAAACTTCTAGGGGAAGTCACCAAATGGTAGAAAAAGAGCTATGAAAAAATAGTCAAGGAACAAAAGCTCTAACATAGAGACTGAAAATGATTTTGATGCATGCCAACAACAAAGAAGAAGCTTAGCTTTGGCTAGACTGGACTTAATCTTACACTCCAACAAATCAATGAATTGGCGCGAGAGGTGCAGCTGTTATGTGAATTTGCATAAGCTTATAAAAAACGATAGTCTATATCCATGTGTTACTGATGTGTGTATTTGACATGGCCTAGTGGCTAAGGTGCTTGACTCGTTCGAATCCCTGTCCCACCAAACATACTTGCCCTGTCAGTCATAGGGACATTATAATGAGATGGTTAATCCTACTGTTTGTTGATAAAAGAATAGCTCAATATTTACCACTGAGTGGTGATGACAAGTTGCTTTTCCTTTGGTCTTTCTTTGCTGAATTAAGAATGGCTAGTGCAGATAGCCCTTGTGTAGCTTTGCGCGAAATTCAAAACGAACTAAACTACTAAAGTGTATTTTTTTGCACTAACTTGACCAGGAATTTCAGGTCAAGAATGATGAATTATAATATGATTATAATACTGTTTTATATCATCTTGACTCGTCTAATGAGGAGAAAGATGTAGAACGACTTATAAGACTGTGTAGGATGAGCCACAGAAGTAAGCGCCCTGAAAGGAAGTATTAGAGAGCACAAGTGGACCAGCAGTTAGAACAGTCATTAATAGTAGGGTAAAGACCTGAAAGGAAATGACATTTTTTTTTAACTTTCCAAGCTATCGAGAAATTTTTATAGGATATCAAAAGTTCGGATGTTTTTTATTGTAAAACCAGCAGACCAAATGGTGTTGTTACTCTAACTTTCTTAATATCGAGTATAGTTTCTTTGGGAAGTATCTATAGGATATTGGTATGTGACTGGTTTGATTATGACACAGCTACGATGACTGATATGATCTATGCAATACCTGGCATATTATAAGTTTATAAGACTGTAGAATGTCCCTAAGAGCTCAGCTGAAAGAGCACTGATCTCCAAGCTGTATTCTAAAGACTGTTGGTATATGAGTATTAAAACTTTAATTAAAATAAAGTACAGAACAACGTTTCGACATTCTTAGGTCATCTTTTGAGCAATTTTCTGATACATAATGTCATCTAATCTTTTATGAGAATTGTTCATCTTATCCAACTAAGTAACAGAATCTCTAATGAATAGATTGTATGATAGTCACTAGAGTGTCTATAGTTCACGTAAATTCAGTGAGAGAGTTGTGATTTTCCCACCAGAGCATGTAAATTGGGTTCTCGTGACTCTAAATAAATAGTATTTGTTTTATTTAATTAATTTTTATGCCAGCTGTAGTGAGCGACATATCTCATGTATGATAATATATTATATTGATAACACGATAACTGAGTGTTGGCTATCTAGAACAGTAAATACATTATACTGGAGAATATTGTTTTTAGTCTAGGTTGGTATAAGAGATATATATACTGTATTGACAGCACGAATATTAATTCTGACTAGGAGAACATTTGATTAATTTAGCAAATGATTATTTATTTCGTGACACTATTAAAACATGTTAAGTTTGATGAGCTTTAGATGACAGTACATTATAGTATCATAACTATCAAGATAGAGCTAATGGGTATAGCATGTGTAAGTTACCATGATAGCGGAATTTTGTCTACAGCTGATAGTGTATTTTATGATGTGTACTGCTGAGATATATGTACATAGCAATATATATGTGTCTTAATAAATATTTATTTGTGTGTGAAGTTTCACCTGTGTATGGATGTTACACACGGTCACTCACGTGTTTTGTACAAAAAGAATGTATCAGTTATACTCACAACACAACTGTCAAGCAGCATATGAATGAAAATAAAGGATTTCATAAGGATGTTAGAACTTTAAAATGGAAAAGTTGATTTGATTTCTAACCTGAAAAGTAGAGTTGCCTACGTTGCTTTGACTGAAATAAAATAACCCCTTGCACTTCGGCACATTCCAGCGTTCATGCAGAACTGCCAAAAGCAAGCAGCCAGGTGGATGGAGAACTTGGTACATTGTTTAGGAAAAGACCATCAACTGAAGTAAAAGTATTTTTCTACATAATTGAAGAAAAAGGTACACTGTCTCATGACCAAATTAAACCAAATTTTTAATGCTCTTGTGAGACAGAGGGCCATGGAAATGTAATTCAACCACTGCATTGGAGGATCTGATATCGTAGCTCCAACAAAGGTAAGAAGACTTTATTTCCTGCGGTACTGCAAAAGATTATTATTATTATTATTTTCTTTTCCTTTCGTGAGTATAAATATAACTTAAGTTTCATTAATATTTTTGCTGTATGATCTTTATATGTAGTAATCATCCTTTTTGTACATAGGTCCTGTTATTATATGCATTTATGTATTATATACTCCATAGCTTTGATATATCTATACGTGTTTCGTGTCTTCTTTTCCGTTAAATATTTCTAAAGATATATATGTTTAATTTTTGATGTAAAGAGGTTTTGTACTGCTGCTTTTATAAAAGGTATTTATTTTATACTTTTAATTTTTGAGTGTCATTTTATTTTATTATTTTCGTAAGTATGTATCTATATTTTGTTCATGATGAATGACAACGAAAAGATGAACGACTTATCTTCGCTTTGCACATTTTGTATTAATTTCGAGTATGTTTTACTTTAATATATTTTTTAATTTATAGATAAACAAATAAAACTGTTTAAAAAACTACGTTTACTTAGCATCATCAGATGACAAGTTTTTAATATAATCGCAAATCATTTCAAAATGTCACGTGTTTCAAGATTAATAATAAATTAATTAACTAAATAAGAAAAGCCATGAGAATAAACATAACTGTATGTCTGTATACTTCTTGCTGTTAGGCTTTGGTTTATAATAAAGATCACTTTTTTAATGTTTGTATTATTTATACTGTTTTCCTCGTCAATTATTATAACATCTGAAAAACAAAAGAGATTATGTTTAACCAAGTATTCAAATACATGAGAAGGAACTATAAATTTTTTTCAGTGTTTTGGAAAACTGTTGGATAGTTTTAAATGTAAAACTATCACAGTATTTTTAATTTGGTATTTGTTCCTGATGTTTCATTTTCAACATCTTTTCTTCATAAAAGTTGAAAAAATGCTTCGCTGGTAGGACAAAAAAGTTTACGTTGCATTTCACGATTTTTAGTTAATGAAATAAATCAGAATGTTTTTAATAACATCTTTTTCCTGACAAAGTTCGTAAAAACCTTGATGAAATCACTAAATAATAAATAAGAAAAAAGCAGAAAATAAGATTTTTATGGTATTGTGAAATCGTGAAAACAGTTACTAAGACTTAATACTTACTTATATAAATATACAAGTTTTCTATCACGGCGTGTTTTTTGTGAAATGTAGTATGTTTGTCTTGTATAAGATATAGAAGTACAAACGATGTATACATATATTTCTATTTTTCAGAATTGTGCAATAGTGGTAGCACCTATTTACACTAGATGACACTACTAACAGAGTGAACTTTCTCTTGATCTATGTGATTAGTACACCACACAGCTTAACCAAAAGCTATTACGATCGATATACGCCTATGCTCTGTTCTATGTTCTCGAGCTTCAAGCCTTGGCTACGCCAGTGAGGAAACTATCATCTCTCCAGATTGCCTTTTCCTGCCGATTCAAACCAGAGTTGGTACTCTATGACAGCAATATTCCAGGAGGTAAGTACATTTTTGTTGAAATGTTTTCTATTTATCGTAATTTCTGTTATTTCTGACCCTTCATAAGAAATCAATAATTATTACAGTACCACTGTAAAGTATCAGCAATGATACACCCATTTGCTAAAAGGTGGATCTCTTTGACTGCGTCATAAATTTTATCTCATTTTAGATTAAACTAGAGCTCAAACAGTTAAGATAATTATAATATAATTTTTGGAACTGCATACAAAATATGTTTTGTCGTTTATTACCTTCCCAGAAGTCTAAGACAGCTCCCTGATTGTAGCATTGCGGCACTACAGTTACCACATTCTTAGTGGTACACCAGTAGTTTCAGTTATTCACTCTGACAGATTAATTTAAGTTGCAACGTCGGTATTTTTTAACAGCAAATATCCTCTCTTTTAAAACACTTAAAATTGGTTCACGTATACAGTACAACCCAATATTCACTTTGAACTAATATAATGATGTTTGTCTATCTTTTCTTAAATTCCAACAATCTGAGAACTACTAGGTTTTTTTAATTTTAAAATTGAAATGTATTTGGAACTGTATAGTATTACTTAAGTCTTTAAAATACAATATTTTCAGGACTGTTTAATCCTAGAAATACTTATTTAATCTACAGATTTCAAGTTTGAGACAGTCCGCAATTCTATTATTTGCTAGCGTTTGGCACTGCTTAATTTATTCACAGGAAATTATATTACGACGTTTAACATAGAATATTTAAATTTATATTAAACAAATACCACTTTTATTGCGATGTATAACTTCTCTTTTACTTTTAATCGTAAGAGAGCTCGCTGAGCCATTACACAAAACACAATTTTATATTATTGTTATGTTGTCAGATAAATTGGCCATTGCCATTTTTACTTGTTTTAGCTTGTGTTCTTTGTATATTTAAAAAAAGCCTTAAAGATGTTTCTTTGTTTGTTATTAAGCACAAAATTACACAACGAACTATCTGTGCCATGGAAATGCAATTTTTAGCATGAGAAGCCTTCAAACTTACTACGGACATATAAATATTAGTCTTTAATAATGCTAATTAAGCTCCTAAATTTACACTAGTTTTAATTCTTTATAACATGTTCTACCATCTCTTAACTGCATAAATCTTGTTGCTGTGGTAAACGAATCCAAGGTTATGGTAGGTTTTCTCTCTTTTTAGTATTTGCAAGTAAACTACCAGATTGGAAACAAAAGATAAATGGAAAAAAACATTTGAGAGTGTCAAAATACCTGAAAAGTTAATGTTTGACACATATTGAGTCAAACTCCTAGAGGCTTGTCCAAAATTGATGAGAAATTTAGAAACTTGTGTTGAATGATTATACAGAAATATTTTCGTTATTTATGAGTTGATATAGAGAAAATTGCAAAGAAACTCTAATTATGACTAAATTCTATATAAAGACATTGTAAAATACTTTAAAACTTTGATGTATAATCCGTAAATGTGTTACTTAAACACTTAGTATATGATAGATGATACTATTCCTCTCCTACAGGAAATTTCTTGATTCAAAATAAGTTTTTAGAGCCTATTAGAGGAGTAGCATTGGATGTATTAGTGACTCTTCATGTCCAAAATGATACCTACATACATGGTGTCAAATACACACAGAGTATCTAAGGTAGAAGATTAATTTTCTTTAATAAGTTGAGACAGTGATCACAAGCATAAAAGTTATTACTGTTGTTAAATTTTACAACTATGAATCACAAGCAACAGTTGCAAAAGTAAAGTTAATGCCAGTAAGAATTTCAGTTTGTTATCAATAATGTTGTTAATTAATTTCATCTGATTGAATTACCGTAAACACATTTTTCCATACTTAAATTACTTTTATAATTATTAAGTGTTACATTCAAATGTATTAATTACAAGAAAATCTGAAAAATAACCAATAACCTATCATTTTTGTGATAGAATTAAAAGAAACTTCACTTGTGTATTAAAAAACCAATCGTGTTTCTTAAAAATTGGATTTTCTGATCAATGTTTAACAAGTCATTAATTTTAACTTTTAATTAATCCATTTATAAATTTCAGATCTATTGTTGGCTCAATATGTATATATTTAAAAACGGATATTACTATTAAGAAACAACTTCTGTTTTAAATATTCAATATAATTTGGAAAATATAAGCTCAAAAACTAATTATCAAATTTCACTCAATAAAGTATCAACTTATATGTATATACCAACTAAAAGAACATGTCAAAACCACAGGCTATATTTTATACCAAGAATTAATGGCACTGGAGAGAGAGTGAACAGTTGTTTTGTTTGAACATTTAATGTTTTAGAACGTTTTTAAGGTTTACAGACATTAACTAGAAGCAATAAGATTAAAAATAAGAAAAGTAACTTTGCTTTTAGCTATTAGTCATTATTACAGTGTTGTTTAAAGATCTTGCATAATATTTTAGTGGATTGTGTTTTTGAAATTTTTTATTATTCTTGTTTTTTGGAACTAACATCTCTGAGTGCAATGTGAAATCTATTATGCGAAACATTTGTGATATAAAAGTAAAAAAAAAAGTTAATCTGTTGAAGTAATTACATATATTTAGGTAATTTTTTTTAAGATTGTTTGTTTGTTTTGTGAATTTCGTGCAAAACTACAAAAGAACTATCTGAATTGTTTTGTTTGTTTTTGAATTTCGCACAAAGCTACTCGAGGGCTATCCATGCTAGCCGTCCCTAATTTAGTAGTGTAAGACTAGAGGGAAGGCAGCTAGTCATCACCACCCACCGCCAACTCTTGGACTACTCTTTTACCAACGAATAGTGGGATTGACCGTAACGTTATAACGCCTCCACGGCTGAAAGGGCAAGTATGTTTGGAGCGACGGGGATGCAAACCCGCGACCCTAAGATTACGAGTCGCACGCCTTAACACGCTTGGCCATGCCGGGCCCGGCTATCTGAATTAGCTCTTCATAATATAGCTAAGATAAGACCATAGAGAAGGCAGCTAGTCACCGCTAACTCTTGAGCTACTCTTTTAGCATTAATAAAATGGATTGATTGTTACATTATAACTTCCCTATTGATAAAAGAGCGAATATGTTTAGTGTGACGGGGATGTGAACCTGCGATCCTTATATCACGAGTCTAGCTCCCTAATCACCTTACCATGCCAGGTAGTATTTTTGTGTAATCTCCTATTTCACTAGATCACCCTTCATGTAGGAGACCAAAAAATATCACCTAACTACTAGGTGTTTTCCTATCTTCCTCTTTGTAAAAGTTCAAACTTTCAGATGATATTTAGCATTTTCGCTTAGTTCAGGCGCTATCTCTTTGGCGTAACCTGATGCTCAGTACATCCCGCTGCGTATCAGATTGTCCAAAATTTGTGCTGTATTGCAATTGCATATTCTCCACCCTACACTTTCAGCTGTGAATGCGTTATCAAAGTGACAGTTAATCCTGTTATTCAGATAACAGAAAAACATTTCAATATTTCAACATTAATGATGTCTACACTTAAATCATATTTATTACTAGCTTTAGGGCTACAATAACGTATATTTTGATATCATCATACTTCACTAGATCATCTTATTTATAATTATATAATAGTTATCTTTTAATTTCTTAGTAAAAAATAAGTCTGTTCTTGTTCAACTTAATTTTAAACTAATATTTCTATCTGACACATCTCAAATTGATACAGCTTGAGCTGTTTTGAAATAGTCAACATTAGAATATTATACGAATACATCTGTCACACTTTAGCTATATTACATTAATTCAAGTTAATAATATCTTGTACAGCAGCCGAGCTTTTACAACTTTAACTTTGTATTACTACTCTTCAAGCCTCCCAGTGGCTCAACGTTAAGTCTGAAGACTTTTAATACTAAAAACCGGATTTCGTTACCTGTGGTTGGCACAACACAGATAAGCCATTGTGTAACTTTGTGTTTAACAACAAATAAACAAACAAAAATACTTTTCAACTGCAGTGGCAATAAGAGTCAGATTTAATGGTCACCTAGATCAGCTAAAGTTGACCTAGCCCCTTTTTAGGAAAGGGCCCTATTTGCTTTTGTTTGATGTATAATATTGGTACGAATAAAGCCCACCGGGCCCATTTATTTTTGTTTACATCCGCCCCCGGTAACAATAAAGTGAATTAATAAAGCTTGCCATAAGATATCACTATCACGCTTATATATTCTTAAAACTGCATTCTTTAAATAGTCCCTTAAGGATTTTCATGAATCAGAACAGTGTTTACCAACAATAGTATTCCAACCACACTACGTTCTCTATATCCATTACTAAATGTTTCACTAATTCCATAATTCATCAGACCAATTAGAACAAACCAGACATAGTAGTATTCGGAACACTATTTATATGAACTGTTTGTTACGAAAACAATTGTTATGATATGTATGTCTTTTTCAAGTTTATAAAGTATTATTATAATTAATTATACTTATCATAATGCATTATTACTAAGCCTATTATATTTTGAACATTTTATATTATTTATCTATAGAGTATAGACCTTTAGAAATTTTAAAGAATTAAAAGTGTCTATAATAATAATATTGTAAACACAGTATGAATGTACTAAAAATACAATTTTTATAAATACAACATTCCTAATACTCGTACATTATGAGAAGTATAATTAATTATAATCACGTTTCGCCCAGTGAAAATATTCGTTCACATCATAACAATAAAATTAATTAATTATTCACACAAAGCTACACGAGAGCTATCTGTGCTAGCCGTCTCTAATTTAGCAGTGTAATGCTAGGGGGAAAGCAGGTAGTCATCACCACCCACCGCCAACTCTTGGGCTATTCATTTATATTAACTCTTGTATAGCTTTGCGCGAAATTCAAAAACAAACAAACTTTATATCTGACAAACGTAAGGTCAGTTAGGAGGAAACTATGGTGTGTTGATTCATCATTATAGGTCAGAGAAACGTGGTAATTATTCTACAATGCAACTAGAGGTCTACAGAGCTCTTAGTTAGTAGATACTTTGAGCTGTGCATGGTGCAAGGATTGGGAGGACACCACAAAGTGTCATACATCACCATAAACGCACAGAAATATTTTTTGCTCACCTTTATGTAAAGATATTGAAAGACAATTTGGACACTCAGAGAAAAACTGGTTGCAATAAGCAAACCTTAGAAATAATTGTAGGCTCTCGTTTGCAAATAATCATCCTGTATATAACTGGTCCTCTGTTTAAAGCCTACAGTGGTGAATTGTCATTGTTTACCAATTCATCAAATGGACTGAAAGTTATCCGTTGGATAGCACATTTTACTGCTGATGTGGTGGCTGAACAATGTGCAGCACGATTCGCAGAACCTAGAGAGACATACATGGATAAAGTATCAGTAGCTTGTTGTAGGGTGTGATGGAAACATTAACTTCACCACATCGTCCTTAACATCATTTTAACTGATTGGACAGTGCAGACTGTCAAACACATGCTTGCTATGTCTTTGAATTATGACCAAAGTAACTGGAATGAACAATTACTCTGTATCGTAATGATTTATTGTATTACTGATCAACAGTCATCTGATTTTTTCTGAATTTACAGACGTTAAGACGAAATGAACAGCTCCAAGTAGATTCAAGGCATTGTCTTCAGTGGATAAATATAACAGTAAATATGAAGAATAGATGCATCCTACAGTAATAGATGTGCAGAAATAAGTGCATAATTTGAATAGGTTTTAACTCAGACTGGTCAAGACATGCATATGTAATACATGAGCAACTCAGTTTATGTACTTAATCCAGTGTACATGCAACGGTCACGTGGCACCCAAAATCACAATGAACATGTTGGCAATCTGTAAATCTATATTACTGAGGACTTTTTAGTGGTTCAAAAATGTAGAGATTGACTTTGTCGACAACAAAAACACTGTTCTGTACGATCTGAAGTCAACTGATAAGGAGAAATATACTGGATATATATATCTCTGATTGTTCGAGAAGAATCAGATGAGGAAGTCTCAGTAGAAGAGGCTTTTGACTGCTCTGTCGAAATACTAATATTAATATCCTAATTAATGTTGCTAAGGCTAACCATTTGACCAATGGTTATAATATTTAGTTTGTGTTTTGGATAATTGCTTGATCTACCTAGTAAAATATAGCGGTATTTCTGTGATACACACCCGACGATACTTGGCAAATACACACAGTTAGGATAACTGACGTAATGAGGTAATATCTTAGGAAGTTGACGTTTTTTTGTGCTGCTAATAATTGTTAGAAACTCTGACATGCCAGTAGGATGATTTCTGAGTACTGTTGTTGTGTGGGAATTTGTTTGTAAAACATTTCTGAACAATTTTACATTCAACATTATAACTTTGTATGTAGCAGGACGATGTCAGTTTTACTGGAGTGTAGTAAAGGTGTTCTGTTCTAAAAAAACAACACAACGTGAATAATAGATGAAATATATACACTTTTACTAGATGTATTGTTTTCATGTAATGGATTTTCCAAGCCCTAGATGGCGGTATTATTACAGCAAACACAGCAAGTGAAGTTCCTTTCTGTGTTATGATGAAGAAACAACTTTTTACTGTTAATCACTACCACTTATACTATATTAGGTTATGTGTACGTGTGCATAGACTTTAAGGCTGTTAATATAAAATGTGATTTATGCATTAATTACAAAATTAACGATAATTTATTCAGTCATTCATTTTATAACATTTAGTGTTCTGTTATTGTTCAAGTTAGAATTTTGCCTACTTTGTATGCAGGGTCTCAAAGAGTTTTGTTCTATCAGTCTTGTAGGGAAGATGATTCGTGTTGCCTTTAGTTGTCATAGCAAACAAACAGCCTTGCCACTGAATGGTGATGTACACATTTGATGATACACTGCTTTGAAGTAGATTTGTGTATTTGTGTGTTAGTACATATGCTTCGTTTGTTACATACACTGCAGGCCAAAATCTTAAGGCCAATGAACAACAAAAATATGCATTTTGCGTTGTTAGACTAAACCACTTATTTGAGTAGAACTTCGAAAGATGAACATAAGAAAGCGAAAACAGAAAAAAAAATAGCATTTAATAGGTAAATGTGAACACTATGAAATTAGCCTAAATACTAACTGGTCAAAAGTTTAAGACCATACCAAAAAGAAGTCATAAACATGGTAGGAAATGCCCAACAAGGGGTCTCAGTAGTGAATTGCACAGCCGTCATTGTGAATAACTTCAAACATTCGCTTTGGCATGGTCGATATAAGCGTTTGCAGAAGGTTGGCTGGAATGTTATTCCAAGTGGTGAAGATGGCTTCACGAAGATCATGCACTGTTTGGAATTGACGTTCATTTCTATAGATTTCCCTCGCCATCCACCCCCAAACATTTTCAATGGAGTTCAGTTCGGGCGAACATGCTGGATGGTTCAAAAGAATCACGTTATTCGTCATGAAAAAGTCCTTTGTTCTGCAGGCATTGTGGATTGTAGCGTTGTCCTGCTGAAAGGGCCTTCAGTCAGCAAGGATGCGATCTCCGATGCAGCCAGCTGCTGTTTGACGCCCCTGTATAACCTGAAGCTCCATTGTTCCATGGAAGGAGAAAACACCCCAAATCATGATGGAACCTCCTCCACTATATCGTGTAGAAAATGTTATCGGTGGGATATCCTTATCGTGCCAGTAATGTTGGAAACCAGTTGGACCATCGAGGTTAAATTTTTTCTCATCAAAGAACAAAACCTTTGTCCACTTTTTTACATTCCATGTTTGGTGCTTCTCAGCAAAGTTTAACTGAGCTGTTTCATGGTGTGGAAGGAGGCATGGCCTTTGAAGACCTTTACAGTTTTTAAAGCCTTTCTCTCATCGAAGCTGTCTTATTGTTCTTGAGCTGCATTCTGCATCCGTAAGGGCCTTAATCTTGTTCAACGATCAGCTGGTGTCTTGCCCAACAACCCGTCGAATCCTCCTGCTCAATGCTGACGAAATTTTCTTGGGCCGACCACTTCAAATTCTTGTTCCGTATTCTTCAGGGTCTTTTAAGAAATTTGCAACAGCAGTTTTACTATGTCCAATCTCACCAGCAATGGCACGTTGAGAGAGACCTTGCTTTTGCAGCTCAACAATTCTGCCACGTTCAAACTCTGTCAACGTTTTAGCCTTTGCCATGTTTTTACCTTATGTAACACAGGAGATGTCAATTGGAGATGTTGACAACGATAATGCTTGAACACAAGTGACTAACTTTCGTTAAGTGTTTATCGATTAATGCTTCGTTTCAGTATGGTCTTAAACTTTTGATCAGCTAGTATTTAGGCTAATTTCATAGTGTTCACATTTTCCCTATTAAATGCTAAAAAAGTTTTTTATTTTTATTTTCCCATTTCTTATTTTCATCTTTCCAAGCTCTACTCAAATAAGTGGTTGAGTCTGACAATGCAAAATGCATTTTTTTTAAGTTCATTGGCTTTAAGATTTTGACTAGCAGTGTATGTATATTTAGTTACATAAACAAAGTAAAAAGAGCTTAGCTTTCCAGAGAGATAAATAAATTGGTTTACGTGCTGAGATGTGTATATGTTTAGTGGAGTACAAAGTGCTCAGCTTCAGCCATAATGAGATAACAACATAGCTTCCCTGGTCTTTTTTAATGGTTTATACTAATATGTTTGGTTTAGGCCTAATTTTAAATATTCATAAGCGCATAATTTTTCTCTCAAGAAAATCGTAAGAATATAAAGGTAATGAATGTTACACTGAGTAATAAACCCACTCTTTTTATTGGTTTTGGGGAAGAAATATTTTGTAACTATGGCAATTTTGGTAGGTGTTTCGACTTTGTCTTTATAAGATAAAAACGTAATAAAAGAAAACACAGTGTATATGTGTTGCTTTAAGTAATTTTATAAACAACTTAGTCTGATTTATAAAACTATACTAAACTGGGAACTAGGACTTAGGTTGAATTTATGTATGAGATCATACCTGGGAGTTTGATGGGTTAATAATCTTTCTAAAATATGTCTAAGGATCCACAACGACAAAATCAGGGGTTCGATTGCCCTTGGTGGACACAGTAGATAGCCCCGTGTGGCTTTGCTATGAGAAAAATACACCTAAAGCACACGAAGAGAGCTATTTCTAATAAATCATGAAAGTTAATTCAAATTTATTTTTTGATATGATAAAATGTTATCTATAAGAATGTAGTTCTGGATTTATTTGTGAAATTAGGCATGGTTTTACTTATTCATTTACTCATGTCGAGTATTATTCAGTTTATTAACATATAGTGTGTAGTTTCATATTCAGTTTATTTGTTGTTTTTTTACTTAATTTAATACCTATTGGAGAATTTTTATTTAACCAATTTTTTCATATTTTTCTCTATGTGTGTGTGTGTGTGTGTTATGTGAGGAATGTATTGATTGTTAAAAACATTCGTCAATAAAATGGCTAATCGTTAAAAAGGATCATTCAGTGATTGTATGGTAATTCACATAAGTTCAGCAAACAGTGTGTGGAAACAATTTCAATTTTTTTGTTCTTCCCTTTTGAAACCCTATAAAGAGGGAAGAAACTCACTTATGGCTGTGTTCGATTACTGATAAAGCCATTCAGTGTCACTGTGCGTGTTTAGTGTTTCACAGACGATTAATGGAATGGACGTTCACTGGTATTTTGATCAGTGCGCACCTGCGAAAAAAATGATGGGTTACTCACCACAGCTGCTATAGTAAACAGCACGTATATGTAAACAGCAGCTTCGCATCAGGTGTACCAGGACTCAAAACATCCTCTCTTTCACCTCTTAGGGGGGCAGTTCAATTTCCTCTGCTGAAGATTTATTGTGCTCTCATAAGATCAAAACTTCATTACAAATCTCTGATATATGAATGCTGGACCATGTTCATCTCATAAACCTTCTTTCCATCTTCGATGTTTCCAGATTTCCCTACAATATGCTGCTAAGATTCCTTGCCACCACACCGTACTTGGGATTGTGTTTTCTGTTCCCATTGGGCTGTTATCATTAGTAATTTACAGTTAGTTATTTTATCTCTGTATCTAGACACATTTGAATGAATTTAGTCTGGCATCGAACAACATTTATGAGTCTAGTGTTCAGGCTATTCCTCCATGTCACGTTACTATCCGCAAGAGTGATCTTTCTTTGAATTGCTTAAATAAGGTACAACTCCAGACTGGAAGTACCATCTTCTCTTTACTGAACATCTCTTGAACATAATTAGATGGATGTATGACTTTGTGGGCTTTGCCATGGTTTATCATGGATCGATGGTTGCTCATAGATTCCTCTATACAGTTTCTATGTTCACTGTCAAGTTGTATGTCATCTCTCGTGCCCTAGATCATGTAGCAACTAACTAGTACTCTATCTGTGCTATTTACACAGACTATCTTAGCTGACTACAGACCCTGAAATTGCTTTGCGTTCTTTTCACTTTGTTCTCCTTAACATTTTTAGCTGCCTTGCCCAATTTTCTTTGTTATCTATTAGTAACCAGTTTTTCTGGCTACCAGGCCATATAGGTATTCAGAGGAATGAGTTCACTGACACCAAGACTAAGTCCATCTGCTCTTGTGCCATTATGACCGGGCTTGTTACATATATGGATTACGGTGCCGTATTCAAGACTCAGCTTTGTGTTAGTCTTCAGTCGGCTTGGGGTGAAGACCATTCCAATAAGCTCTCCCAGATTAATCATGGTCTTGCTTTTTGGCACTCTAGGTTCTACGAAATTGTCTTGACAAGGCTATGCACTGGTCACAGTGTTTAACCCACCGTTTTCTTTTATCCATGACTAATGTACCTATGTGTGACCTTTGTAACATAGAAGTCACACTAGACCACATTTTACTGTCTTTCTTCGTTACGACTGCGAGCATCAACGCCATTTTCGACATATTTATGCTCATAATTTACCATTTACTTTGAACAGTGTCGTTAGTGATGGTGACAGTGTTCATCTTGACTGTGTTTATAGCTTTTATTTCTTTGTTTTTTGTATTTCGCGCAAAATTACAAGAGGGATCTCTACGCTATCCGTCCCTAATTTAACAGTGTAAGACGAGAGGGAAGGCAGCTAATCATCACCACCCACTATCAACTCTTGGGCTACTCTTTTACCAACTAATAATGAAATTGACCATCACATAATAACGCCCACACGGCTGAAAAGGCGAGCATGTTTAGTGTGACAAAGATTCGAACACGCGACCTTCAGGTTACGAGTCGATACCTTAACCGCCTGGCCATGCTAGACACGTTTTTAGCTTTTTTACGAGCTTCAGGCCTTTCAAATTATATTTAGGTTTTATCTTTTTCTGGATTTGTGTTGTTTTTTCTTTTCAAATCCTAGAAAAATTCCATTTTTACCTTGTTTAATTTTGACTATTGTATATTTGCTGTTATGTTTTTATCCTTTTTTCCTATTACACCTTTTACCTTTTTACATTTTCATGGAATTGATTAGAATAAGAAAGAAACGAAACAATTCTTTTTTTTTCTTTTCAAAGGTTGGTTTGCTCATTTACTGGTTGTTTGTCGTAGATAGCCTAATTGCTTTGTACCGTTAAACGACAACCAACCAAACAACCTTTTAAACAAGAATATCAGTCAACAGTTACCCAAAAGCTCCCACAAAAACGCAATTTTAGAATTGTTTATTGAAAAATATATTGAATATTTGACAACATTGTAAATACAAATACACGAGTTAATGGATAAAACAAAATTTTTATTCACAATACCGTATAATACATTTTACCTGCTACCAGATTACTACTGTTTGTTGTATCTGAATGGCTACTGGGAGTTAAAGACTTTCTATGTGATTACACAGGGAAAGGACATAAAAATAATTATGTCGCGTCTGTACACAACAAAGACAAAATAAATTATTTTTAACACGCTGAATTAAGAAAAAACGTATTAAAGACTAGAGTATGAGAATTCAGTGCGGCCTTCTTCAATGACTATTCTAAATAAAATGTATAAGAGAGAAAAATTCCTAAGTGGTACAAATTTATACAGATATGTTCGTCACTATTTAACATGGACTAATATACCCCCAAGCAGTGTACAAAGACACACCATGTCAAAGAAAGCATATTTTTAGCTGTTGCATTATGTAACATTTATCTATGAAAAAATTATTACTAGATGTTTATAGCTTTCGATATACATTTGATGAGAATATCACACTACATGCAGAGCATTTGGACAACAATTTAAGAGAATTACATGAATACACGTGAACAAAATATATTTTGTCATTGCTATGGAAGGGTAAATTAAAGAGTGGTACTTGAATTACAGTATATTCCTAAACCTTTTGTTTTAAACATATATTTATAACTTTGAATATTTATATATCGTACATACTGTCCTATGAGTCTGAACTCATGCCTTTGCTTCTGCTACTTAATATTTTTTAGATAAATTTCATAATTTGTTCATTACATTAATTAAAAAGTGAAGAGTTCCCAGGAGAGTCAGCGGTGCTCGCGGTTTGGTAAAACGTGCAAAAATTGGACTGTTAGAATTTCGAAAAGGGTGTTATGGATGCATGAAGCAATGTTTGAAATGTGTAGTTCAAAATATAGGAGGCCCGGCATGGCTAAGTGTGTTAAGGCGTTCGACTCGAAATCCGAGGGTCGCGGGTTCGAATCCCTGTCGCACTAAACATGCTCGACCTTTCAGCCATGGGGGCGTTTAATGTGACGGTCAATCCGACTATTCGTTAGTAAAAGAGTAGCCCAAGAGTTGGTGGTGGGTGATGATGACTAGCTGCCTTCCCTTTAGTCGTACACTGCTAAATTAGGGACGGCTAGCACAGATAGCCCTCGAGTAGCTTTGTGCGAAATTCAAAAACAAACTACCACGTACAAAGACAAGCCGTTCCATACGCTAATCACCCTGTTTGGAAAATAAAGCGGAAGATGACTTCCTAAAGTTATATTTTTGTCCTTTAGTCATACCATTTAGTCATAATTAAATGCGGAAACGATTCAATCATATTCCGTTTAACTCTTCTTTTTTCAAGCGAAAATAAGTTCAGAGATTTGAAGTTATTCCCATACAATCATACTTTCATCAGTATTTTTTTTTTTTTTTTTATTTAGAGTGCGCGTACATAGGGACCTCGATTCGCTCTTTGTATACCACAGGGTGAAGAAAAGAAAATTTATGAGTGACAACGAAATCATATGCTACGTGCTTGCTTATTGTATACCATATTATGTGGCTGATCCGGCTTTTGTACCGTTTTAAAGGTTGCATTTAAAATATGTTTTGTTTTTTACATTAATAATGTCAAAACGTAGGCATTCTTCTTCTTCGTATGACAGACCTTTATTAAAATATGTTGTCTGATAATCGTATTGTTTTGTTTTTCTGATGTTACATCTGAGTACAAGTGACTTTATTTGTCACAAGTAACTTGTATATATTCTTGTGTATCGAAAAAGTCTCATTTATAGCAGAAGTTTCGGTAATAAGAGAAAACATCAATATGTTGATTAAATTTAAATGTATATATTAACCTACAGTGTGCAGGTCGTCCATATAATATATTGATCACATGATTATCATTATAATTGGGTATATTTGTGTATGTTCGATGTCACGCGCAGGGTAAGCTGTAGATGTAGTATTAATTGTTACATTGCATACTGAGATAATAACACTAAAAGTATAACCTGGTATTTGATGACGTAGTTTTAATCAGTAAGGAAAATGAAAAACTCCAACAGTAAAATTAAATGACTAGGGGATTGACACGACGATAAGAAAAAAAGTCTAGTTTGTGATTTGTACTTGTCTGAAGACTGACATTTTTACTAACAGTAAGTTTTGAGTAAGAAGAGAAGACAAAGTTTAAGATTCGGAAAAGACAGTCTAGCCTTTCGTTGAAAGTTTTATTTTACCAGGTAATATTAGTAGTACTCTAAATAATAGTAACTATAGCTATACAAGATTACAAGTTATGGAATGAGTTGTTACACTACATATTACAGTAGTAATTAGTAATATTAGTAGAAGTACTGCTATTAATTTAATTAGTAATACTTACTAATTTAAGTTATTGAGATTGGCTGTTCACTAGAATGACCAAATTTCAAAAGTAGAATTGTTGGTTCTGTGTAGAATAGAGTAGTTTTAAATTTTTATTTTGCTTATGAATGGACTGCGTGTGCTTGAAATAAAAAGGTATTAAACTTTGAAGGATGAAATGAACATCTGTTGTCCATTGTATGTTAAAATATTAAGTAATTATACTAGTAGTAATGGTTATTTTATAGCTGTTTTACTTTTACAGGCTTCTCTTAATTTTGCAGTTATGTGGATAAATCAGTAAACTAACTTCTCCATTGCAGTTTCAGGCTTGCAGTATATATTTTGCTTTATTATTGGTAATGCTACATTTACACTTTTATTTATATATGAGCCATAATTTTATTACTACTAGGACTTGCAATACTGTTAGTAGACTATGTGGGACTAGTGAAATTAAGCTATTTGTTTTTTGCCTAATACTTGTCTTATAATTTATAAACATTACAATACTTTATCATCATGTGATTGAAACAAAAAGAATATAGAACCTAAAAAGAAAAATTTATTTTATAGTTGTAACTTAATAATTTCTCCCAAAAAATGTCTAAGATTTTATTAACCCTTAAAATTTAATGGAAGTATATAATAATTTTTCACTCTTTTCATTGTCCTTTTAATGCATATTTTACATACTAAAACTTGTATAGTCAGTGCTCATCAGTTTGGAAGACTTGTTTATATTGTTTAAATCGATTTTAATTAGTTGCAAGTTGTAAGTGTAAGTGAAAATAATTGTGATTGTTCATGAGTTGTCTGTAAGTGCTTATAAACAAATTTAATTTTCATAAGTACTCAAAGAAACATTTGATTACTTTTTAATTTCATTTTTTATGCCCACTTATAGTTTTGAATGCAGTTAAATAACATTATAGTCATACTTGTCTTGCATATGCCTGTTATGAATTTTTTGCAAAATAAAACTGCACTTATATTCTATAACCATATTCATAGTGCATTGTTTCCAATATTGTAAATAATGTACTTAAACCAGACCATACTGCACTATAAATGTTATTGTTGCTTTCCTATTGATTCTGAATTTAAAACTAGCATCTGTTTTCATCATAGTTTCGGTCTTTGGTTTTACTTATTATATGACAACATACAATAGGTGCTGTTCTGGAAGACAATATCATTTTTTACATATATTTTCAATTAGCATACAGCATTTGTCTCTGAATTTTGGGTTATGATTATTTTAACAAGAACATTTACCATTATGACAATAATTAAATTAATAACTAAAAATTGCAATAAATTTGGAGAATGAAACTAATACATGCTCTTAAATGAGAATGCCAATAAAGCTTCGTATGTTCCTCTTCCTTGTTTATGAGATATTAGGTTTTCCATGATTTAAGGTACAATTCATTCTTTTATGAAAATGCTGTATGTCTCCTTACTATTTTGTTGTTGAAGCAAGCTCATTTTTTATGGTGATTTTGAAGTATAAGAGAAAACGTTATTACATTTTATCTTGCTTTCATAGTCTCAGTCTTTAGTTTCACTTTCACAAAGACTACAGGTATTGTAGCTATCATTTGTTTAAGCAAATGTTTGCTTATTTTTGATTTATTAAGTACAAGGAAGGCATTTATTTAATCTAAGACAATGCTTATTGTATAAGGCTGTGATTATAAACCAGCCATTTATGTAAGCACAGGATAACAGCTATATTAAAATTCTGAAAGTGTCAAAATTCAATTGGAAGTGTCTGTTGTCTCTTAGTTTCAGTATACCATAAACCATCTATATCATAATTTTTTAAACATTTCAAAGAAGAAAAACAAGATGAAAGTTTAATATGTCAAAAGTAAGGTTCAAATGTGTAAAGGTATAAGTTAACAATTTCAAAACATCAACTCTACCTAATAAATACATCATATACTAATTTGTCCTCCACTTACATGTTTTAAATTGACATGGGTGGACCAGGAATCTTCTAGGTCAAGCCATAACTGATACAGTGTACAGATTAAGCAGAATAGATATATTATTTAGTGCACAATTATTTTGGAAGGAAAAATTTGCCATTTTATTTTCTGTATTATAACTATACATTAAATATTTCAAGTACTGTTAGTACATTGAAGAAATATCCATGTAGTAATTGCTTCTGGTGCAATGAAAATCAGTCTTCTAACATGTCAACAGCATTCCAGTAACAAGTCATTAATATTTACCCTTTAAAGCTAGGTCACTGAGAAGAAATTAAAAAAAAAAAAAAAAAAAAGCTAAACTTTTCTTTTTCTTCTTCTTGGAAAACACAGTTAGCCTGGTATCTGTATACTGCATATATTTGTAAAATACTTGCAGTATTAGCCTCACCATGACATGTGTTTATGAGGCACAGCTTACAGTAGAGCCTCAAATTTCAGATTATATATGTCTTCTAAGAAAACCAAACAAATCTTTATAAAGTGTGTTTGGAAAGTTATAAACTAAGTGTAAAAAGTAATTTTTCTATTTTTATTTTCTATTTTTACTTGCACTTGTCACATGACTTGTTTGTTTTTAACATGTACTTTATACTGTATTCTTTGATTATTTATCTTTAACTCGGTACAAAAGGTTGCTCTCCAGTAATGACATCATTGATTTGAGAAAAATTAATAGATTAAAGAACAGTTACCAGAGGGTTCCACATGACATGCATTGTTCTCAGTTGTATTGACACCTTTCTTGACTACCTCCAACAGCAAGATGATTCATTGTTTGCTAATAAGTTGTAATTACATAACCTATGAATATAAATGCTTTGTACTTTTATTATTATTGAAATAAGCAAGTAGGAAAACAATGATAGAACATATGTATTTTTACAAAAATACATTATAGAAAATATATATTTTTTCACTTGCATGCTAGAGGAGTTCTGTCAGTGTGAAGTCCAAATAGTATTGAGCTTTCCTTGAAATTGAACAAACAACCACAAAGAGGCAAGTGTCTAGCAACAAGTACTTTGACTTTATACATAATTATTGTTTATAACTTTTTTGAAATAATTTTGTTTTTCACACCAGATATGATATAAATAAAATGGTTTTAATATTACTTATAATATTATTTTATAGTTTGACAGGAGATTTGGCATCAGTCTTGACACAGGTTCTTCTCATTCAAGTAGTTTCTATAAGGTTATAGTTATAAAACTTGCTTCTATTGTATTAAAGTGGCATCTGCCCTTCCTCCATGCTTTTTTATGGTTATTTCACTTCCATACTTTCTTCTTTTGGTCAGTGTTATCTCCATTATCTTTATTCTGTTCATTTAATTTACATGCTACTTTGATGATAACATTTGGATATTTTACCTGGTCACTCAAATGCTGCATCTTGAAACTTTGTGATTCACTTTCTTGTTGAATAATTAGCTGCTATGACATGAAGTTCAAGTTTTTTTGTTTTTTTAATGAGATTACAAACTTCTTAAAGGTTTTGTTTGTGTTTTCTGGACAAAATGTGTGTCCAATTTTGTGATGAGGTTCATAGTGCAGTGATTCTATTTTATTTAAGTAACATTTGTCCTTCCCATGTATGTTTTTACTCACTTCATTTTCACATTTTCTTTTTTTGACCAATGTGCCATCTTTTTCTGTTTTTCACTAAATGCTATTTGGTTGATGACAACATTTGGAGACCTTACACGGATATCTAAGGGCTGAATTTTGTCAGCTTGGTGTCCCACTTTCTCATTTGAGTCACTAGAAGAAGAATAGTAATTAAAAACCACTAAAAGTACCTGTTGTATATAATATCTTGTTTACATTTCTTTGTTATTCTTGTGGATTTTTATTATTGGCTAAAATGTAGTTGAGATTTTCCAGCATTTCCAGCAATTCTTCATTCAAATTTTGGTAAGTGTCTAGCAGTGGTGAGAAATAATATTTTATTTCACAATACTAATAAGTTCTAGTACATGATATTCAGTATTGTTACAATACTACCAGAAAAACAAATGGGAGAACAGCAATTCAAAACCACTAGGAGTTGCTGTTATGTGCAACACTTTTTTTTTTACTATATTATAAAATATTTTGAGTAAAAATCAAAGAATTGTGTATACAGTGCATGTAATGTAAATAGTTGTAGCATAACATGTTAAAAGTTAAAAAAGGCAACATTCATGGGATTTTGTAAATTGCAAAATAAAAAATCTTTTTGCTCAAAGTTACAGTAATAGGAAAGGATACATTTAAACTGTTTGTTTTGCAGTTAGTTGAACTAGCAATTTCAAAACAATTGTCAGAACACATTCAGACTGATAGAAGTAAACATGTGCAGAAGGTTATCAATTAGACTGCAGCATGGAAAAAAAAATGAGTAATGTTTCAATAATATTGAAAATTCTTTAACAACTAATTTGGATCTCATCTTTTGTATTGTATTTTGATATGTTCTCGAGTTGTTTCACTAGTGACAGGTTTTTTAGAAAGAAATAACAAGTATGTCAGGGGTTGCTCTGTAGAGCATAAGCTCTCTGATCACAACCTTTCTATTTTCAATACTGGTTCTTCCATGCATCTAGTCAGTCCCTTACTGCTATTGATCTCTCAATTTGCTCCCCTTCATTATTTTCCCATTTTTCATGGAGGATTGACAATAATCCATAAGGCAGTGATCATTTTCCTATAATCTTGAGAGAGATTGGCCGTGGTCCATGCCACCCGACCCATGTACCCCAGTGGAAGCTGGATCAGGCAAACTGGCCCTCTTTCACTGCTCTCACAGAACTTGATCCTACCATTGTCTGTGAGCTATCAATAGACGACTGTGTGACAGCAGTAACTGACCGTATAATACAAGCAGCTGCTCAATGTATTCCTAAAACTGCGACACGTTTCTCACGATATCCTCCTTACTGATGGAATCCAGCTTGCTACATGGCACAGTAGGCTCAAAACCAAGCCTAGGATACTTTCCATAGATATTCTACACTCTCTAACTGCATCACTTTCCAGCGGGCCCGTGCACATTCTCAGTTGGTAAGACGTCAATGCCAGAAGGAATCTTGGATTAAGTTCACAACCAGCATATCTTCTACCACCAGTTCCATAGTCATATGGGACAAGATTCGAAAGGTCAGTGGGCAATATCACTCTGTCCCCCTCTCAATCTTGCTCTCTGATGGCCAGGAAGTAACTGATACCCAGAGTATCTCCAATACTTTAGGTGAAAGCTTTTTCTGGGTATCTAGCACTTCTGTCTCTTCTTCCACTTTCTTAGCCATCAAGATTCAAGCAGAGCAGTTACCTCTTTCCTTTCGAGCTGATTGTCTCTATGACTATAATTGTCCCTTTACACTGGTGAAACTCAAACTGGCCCTTCATTGATCTGGCAGTACATCAATTGGACCTGATTATATACACTATGAGATGCTGCACCATCTATCTCCTGCTTTTCTTGCCATCCTTCTGGTTGTTTTTAACTGGATCTAGCAGAAGAATATTTTTCCTGATGCTTCTTGCCAGGCTATTGTCCTGCCTTTCTCCAAGCCTGGGAAGGATCCCAAGATTTCTTCAAACTATTGTCCAATTGCTTTGACAAGCTGTCTCTGTAAGGCCTCGGAGAGAATAGTTAATGCTCATCTTGTTTGGTTCCTCGAATTAAACAACTTCCTCTCCCCCATCCAGTGTGGGTTCCGATGATAGTGCTCCACCATGGACCACGTGAATCAACTTGAAACGTTAATGGAAAGGCCTTTCTTAAATGGCAACATCTTGTATCAATATTCTTTGACATTGAGATACAAGACTTATGATACAACATGGAGGTATGGCATTTTGTAAGACCTCCATACATATGAGTTATGTGGCCATTTGCCAACTTTTGTTAAAAATTTTTTAATGGATAGGAGATTCTGAGTTTGTGTGGGTTCAACACTTTCCCATTCTTTTCTACAGGGACTTGGAGTCCCTCAGGGCTGTGTGCTGAGTGTCACACTTTTCAGTATAAAAATTAATTGCCATCATTGAACAACTCCCTTTCACTGATGCAAACGGGCTATATGTCGATGACTTTTACATCTCATGTCAGTCATTGAACATGAGGTATATTGAGCGGAAGCTACAGAATGCCCTCAATTGTTTACTGAAGTGACGCCACAGCAAACGGCTTTACCTTCTCTCTCTCTAAAACCGTTTTCATGCACTTTGGCTGCCAACAGGGTATTCATCCTGATCCCGAACTCCGTGTCAGTGAAGTTGTACTGCCTGTGGTCTCTGAGACTAAATTCTTGGGGCTTATCTTTGACCATAAGCTAACCTTTATACCACACATCAAGTAGCTATGGGTCAAATGTACAAGAGCACTGAACATCCTCCTTGTTCTCTCTACCACCACTTGGGGAGCGGATAGACGTTCTATGCTAAAGATATATCGTGCTCTTATGCAATCGAAACTCAACTATGGTTCACTGGTCTATGGCTCTGCCAGACCATCGACCTTAAAGATGCTAGACCCTATTCATCATCAAGAACTTTGGCTCTGCACTGGGGTTTTCTGCACTTCCCCAGTTCAGAGCTTATACATAGTCTTATGAACCTTCTTTGCACCTCTGCTGTTTGCAACTGTCTTTACTCTGTGCTTCAAAACTTCATTCCTTACCAAAGCATCCCACCTGGGATTGTGTTTTCCTTCCTCGATTGGTCATGCTTTTTCAGATCAGACGGTCTGCCATTGCTCCTTTTGGCTTTCGTATCCAGGCACAATTGGATGAATTGGGTCTGTTCTAGGATAACATTGCTGTATCCACTGGTCAGCCCATCCCACCATGGCTTCTTACAGTCCCCAGTTGTGACCTATCTTTAAGTCATCTGAGAAAAGTAGACACTCCTGATTGGAAATACTGTCTGCTATTTGTTGAATATCTTTCAAACCATCCTTCCATTCCTATTTATACAGATGGTTTGAAATCAGATGACTGTGTGGGCTCTGCTATGGTTTGTTGTGGTTTGGTGGTTGTGTGCAGAATCCTTTCTACAGTTTCTGTGTTCACTGCTGAACTGTATGCCATTTCTCTTGCCCTGGATCACATAGAAGCTAAGCAGGACTCAAACTGCATGATTTATACCGACTTGCTTAGTTTTCTACTGGCCCTGGAATTGCTTCACGTTGGTTCATACCCTGTTCTTGTCGATATTCAAAACTGTCTGGCCCATTTCTCTTTCACATCTACTTCTACCCAGGTTTTCTGGATACCGAGCCATGTTAGTATTCGCGGGAATGAGCTTGCCGACACCACAGCTAAGTCTATCTTCTCTGGCACTATCACCACAGTGCTTGACCCATACATCATACATGGACTATGGTCCTGTATTCAAGGCTCAACTCCGTACCAGCTGGCAGTTGACTTAGAGTGAACAACGCAAAAACAAGCTTTTCCAAATAAAACCCCATATTGGACTTTGGCTGTCTTGTTACCATAAGGATCAGAAAGAGGAAGTTGTTCTAATTAGATTAGGCATTAGCCACAGTTTAACTCATCGTTTTCTTTTATCTAGAACTAATGCACCAGTGTGTAATCTGTGTGATACTCGGATCTCAATAAGCCACATTTTACTTTCATGTCATCTTTACGATTCACAATGATGGCACCATTTTAAGCATGTTCTGTTCCAAGATTTCTCCATAACATTAGACAGTGTTATTGATGATAGTGAGACTGTCCACCTTGGTAGTGTTTTTAGTTTTTTGAAGGCCATTAATCTTCTTAATGCCATTTAAGTTTTTTTAATATATACTTTACACCTTTTTAATGTGGCTCCCATTTACAAATCACAGTTCATCTAGTTCTATTTGATATTAGAAACTAACCGTAACATTAAGTAACTCGAAACCAGGACTGGAAAGGCCAACTTCAGGTGACTGATGGTGGTTTTTGTACTTACCTGTTAGCCCTCCTGGCAAGTTATGATTATTAGTCATGCTACAGAAAGTCTTTTACAACTTGAATTCCTGTAGTTTTTTCTCTTGACGTTGTAGACTATATGTAAACATTGGTTTTATGATATTTATTTTTTTAACTTTGTTTTGTTTTACCTTAATTTCTTTGTATGAATTTTACTGAATTTACTTTCACAATTTTACCAGATGTTTGGTGCAGATAGCCTAGCTGCTTTGTGCCATAAAATATTAAATGAACCAACCAATCAATCAACAGGTATGTCCACTTTTTCTTGTTCATCTAAGCTGGAGGATCTTCTGCACCAATTTTTTTCATTTGGTTATAATGTAAAAGCTTGCTGCTTAGCTCTTTCTTGAAGATTATAGAGGCATGCCTGATAATGCAGCTGTGTCACCCTTATTATTTTTTTTTTTTATCTATAACTCTGTTGTGGATAGCAGTCCTTTCAAGTCAAACTATTTTTTCTTCTACTTATTATCTGGCTTATTTGTATTCTCAGTCACTCATAGTTTTGAACCTGATGCATGTGCTTGACATCTTTATTTCAAACAAAAGTACCCTTAAAACATGGGCCAAGATATTTTGTAATATTGAGAATAGTGTGTAAGGCCCTTTTTTTCCTGCCTTTGTTTTAAATCAATAGTTAGTTTTTACTTCATTTCAATAGTAATTTGTCTGTCTGTATCATGGAATATATTTCCACTTGTAATGCATCAGTGAAGTTATTAGTGGGCTTAGAACATTCCTTATTTGTGGAATATTAATGTCTATATCCTTGGGCAAGGGATGCCAATGTTACAGACATAATTTTATTTCAAGAAACATTGTATTATGAGTTCAATTTCAGTGTGTGCACTTGTTTTTAAGTTGATGTAATGATAGACCTTGGTCTTTTTTTTTTTTTTAACCTTTATGATCAATATAAATTGCTTTGTAGATTTACAGGTCTGAATTATGTTCAAAGCAAAGAATCTGACGGTTTAAGGCAAAAGACTTGTGATTCTTATTGGCACTGTCAGTAGTTATTTCTGATATTTTAGTGATATCTAAGTTCCAGCTGAGTAAAATGCCATAAAAGCT
>NC_134837.1:230043870-230117261 GCF_004210375.1 Tachypleus tridentatus | reverse complement strand
TTGATAAAGTAAATTCTTCTGGTTATTTTAGCTGTGTCAGTCGACTTGACGCCAGATCTATCACATATAGATCAGTTAAGTGTTGTACTTCAAAACTTAAAAGATGGGCAGCCTACTGACGCTTTTAATATTTTTTGGAACTGAAAAGCCATACTAGTGAAATGGCTAACTAGGTATTGCAGTACTTACGTTAAGTTTGCAAACTTAGTTTTCAAAATGTAGTGGGTCAGTCCTACGACAATACTTCTAACATGTCTGAGCGTTATAAGGGATACAGCAAAAGATTTTAGAAGAATATAATTTTGCCATATATGTGCCCTGTGCAGCCCATTCACTAAATCTGGTAGGCCAAAGTGTGGTTGACTGATGTCAAGTGGCAGTTAATTTTTCTCTACAATGCATTTGCTCTAGATATTTTTTTTCCCCAACCAGCTGGTGGAAAATTCTTAAAGCTTGTCTTGGAAATAGAAGTGTGTAAAATCCCTTTCTGATGACAGATGGGAGGCACATGCTATGGCAACAACAGCAGCAGTTTTGAAGTCTTTTTTTCAGATTTTGGAAGCTTTAGAATATCTAGTTGAAGACATGTCACAAAAGGAGACACTAAAAAAAGAAGACAATATTGCAAATAAGGTGCAAGAGCTAGTATTTGTTTTACGTTGATCATGTGGGATGAGATTTTGCAAACGTTTCATAAAGCAAGTCGAGTTATGCAAAATGAGAATGCGAACTTAAAAACAGGTGCAGATCTGTACGAGTCATCAGCTGACCACCTACGCACTTTAAGGGATGACTGAAAGATTTGAAGCAGTTGCAAAGGAAATACTACAAGATGTTGATTACAATGCAGCTCAAAGTGGCAAATGTGTAAGAAAGATGGAACTCAATGACGCAGATGCACAAGAAGTAGATCTGAATGTCAGAGATAAATTTCGTATCAACACCTTCTACACAATTGTTGACAAACTAGAAACCCAAATGGGAAGAAGAGGAGAGGTGTATAAAGAAATAGCAAACAGATTTTCTTTCCTGAGTGATGTGCCAAATGATGTTACTTCATCTGCTGAAACTGAAAGGTACTCTCAGTGTTCCCAAAACTAATTGGATGCTTAATCAGAGGACTTTGACACTAACCTGTGCCGAGCTTCATCAGTTTCACTCATATGTGCGCCATAAGTTCAGTGCGACAAAACTGTACAAACCAAATTCAGTCATGCTGAACTTCATAAAATAATTTCAGAAGACAAAATTGAGAATGCGTTTCCAAGGTAGACATTGCATTGCGTATATTTTTAACACCAATAGTCACAAATTGCATAGCTGAGCGTTCATTTTCTCAACTGAAGCATATTAAAGATCTCAACAGAAATCGTAATATTTAACAGGGGTTAAGTCTGCATAGGTGTTTGGTTAATTATTAAAGTGTTGAATTTTGTTGTTGAGTTGCTTAATTATTGTGCTGTTTGTGTATTGTAATCAGTGAAAGTGTGTCTGTTCACACGTTTATATATTACACTATAGATACCCATGTGTGTTCTGAGGCTTTCATGTTTTGAAAACAATCCTTTGCAGTCTTATCGGATTGTTTCATGCTGTTAGTGACAAAATGAATTATCTGAAATAGGACAGATTCGGGTATAAACTAGTCACAGCTATAGCGTCATTTATTTCTGTCCAGCATGGATTTTGACTGGATATCCATTAATCACCTTTTCACATTTATTTTCTGTAGTTATTATACTGTTAGCAATTGACTTAGAAACAATAAAACAAAATGAATACTACTTTCGGGATTTTTCAATATGGACCACGAAATTCCAATGCAAATCTTCCGAGCATTTCTACTTTCCACCTTTACATACCTGGGCCTGGCATGGCCTGCCGCGTTAAGGCGTGCGCTTCGTAATCCGAGTGTATGAGAGTTTATGAATATGGCAGTACCTATTCATCCACACTTACACAGTAACCAATAAATGCTTTGTTCCAGTAATATAAATAAATTTGATTTATCTAATATTTCTAACTTAGCTTTCTTGTTAACCACAGGCCCGGCATGGCCTAGCGCGTAAGGCGTGCGCCTCGTAATCCGAGGGTCGCGGGTTCGCGCCCGCGTCGCGCTAAACATGCTCGCCCTCCCAGCCGTGGGGGTGTATAATGTGACGGTCAATCCCACTATTCGTTGGTAAAGAGTAGCCCAAGAGTTGGCGGTGGGTGGTGATGACTAGCTGCCTTCCCTCTTGTCTTACACTGCTAAATTAGGGACGGCTAGCACAGATAGCCCTCGAGTAGCTTTGTGCAGAAATTCCCAAACAAACAAACAAAATTGTTAACCACTTCAGAAAAGGGAGATTATTACAGTTTATATAGACCATGTAATTCATTGTAGCATATGGTTTTTAGAAGCAATAAAGGAAAATTAGGTTAAAAAGGCCTCAGAAGCAAAGTATGTCATCAAGGAAATGAAATTTCATTAATAATACTGATGGCCTGACATGGACAGATGGTTATGGTGCTCGTATCACCAAGCATGCTCGCCCCTTCAGCTGTGGAGACATTATGAGTGACAGTCAATCCCACTGTTCATTAGTAAATAAGTATCCCAAGAGTTGGTAGTGGATGATGATAACTAGCTGCCTTTGCTTTGTGTCTTACACTGCTAAATTATGGACAGCTTGCGTAGACTGTCCTCGCGTAAAACAAAGAAATAACACTTAAAGATCACAACAACATTGTTTCAATCAATATCGGTCAATTTTTAATCAGTATTATAAACAATGATTATTTACATAAACTTCTTCTGAGAGCCAAACTAGTCATGGTCAGGCACTTTTAATTCCATTACAAATATAATTTCTGAGCTCCATATCCTGGAAGTCATGAGTGGCCAGCAAGAAAGAAAGATAAATCCAGGCTTTGGAGAAAAGGGAATAAAGTCACTTTGTAAACGCTTCAGATTGCCATTTTCAAAACAACCACAGCATACAGATACTTTCGAGACAACTTTGGGCGTCATATTCAATAAATCTTAATTCTTTAATTGGGTGTTCAAAAGTCATCCTACCAGTTCTTTTGGATCCATACGAGGTTTTAGAGGTGTAAACATTATAATTACAGAAACAAATCAACAATATGACAAATCTCATGTTCATTAGCCTTTATACACTAATACATGAACAAGAGTACTAGATTGCTCATATATTGCCAAATCCAATTTGAAATCTTAATCAAGACAAACTTCCTCCAAAACAAGAAAGCATGACATTTGTTACTTATAATTTATTTGGACAAGTCTCCGATTTATTATGTTAGCTACGTTAACGTATTACCTACCACTTCAATTAGCTGCAAATTTTAATTTAGGAGTTCATTAAATGTCTATATACACCAAATGTATATTTGACAACAAGGATGATAAGCACAATTTTGTCTTAACACAAATATATTTTAACATACAAACAAAAGTACAGTTTATAATAACAATTACTACAAAATTACAGACAATATTGAGTCTTATATGAGGTCTAGAACAAAATATTTTATGGACGATCCATGTCCACGACTAGCAAATTAATTCCGAGTTGATGTTGTTACACCTCTCTTAAACTTGCTAGCATAGTTCTCGTTTGGCCTAACATCGCTTACAAGTTCACTTCTTACCGAGGAAGATATTTAATGTCCTCAGAGAAACTCTAATATCCAAAGAAATTCAGTGAATTTGGACGGTTTGTAATGTTTTAAATCTATAAATGCTCCTGGTCATAATCTGAAGATTTTCGGTTAATCAGCGATAATCACAATTACAGCTTTTTAGGATTATAGCACACTGACTGCAGCTGTCCAATAACAATACTCTTCTGTCTTTCGGCTCTTCGGTTTTTATATAAGAACCACGTGAGTTTCTCGACGTTTCAACAATATTCTAATGCGTTTTCGTAAAACAAATATTATTAATTCTCACTTTCAATAATTTTCTACAAATTGCGAAAACATGCAGGACTTGCGCAATGCATAGTCAAGAATATACATCACATGCAAAAAAGAAAACCGTACAGAATCAAGTGTATGCACTAAATTAAGTGTATGATTGTAAATTTGTTACACGTATACAAAAAGTAACAATGTAAGTCACTTCCACGCCTCTCGCTGGTACAGCGGTAAGTCTACGGATTTACAACGCTAAAATCATGGGTTCAATTCCCCTCCGTGGGCTCAACAAATAGCCCGATGTGGCTTTGCTCAAACAAAACACACACACACACATTTATTCTGTATTCTTGAGGCAGTACTTAACTTGACAGTGGAAAAGATCACTGTCTGTTGCATTGTGATTCACTTTAAAGGAATCTTTACATGCGAAGGCTCGTATGACATCAAATTAAGTGATGGCGTTCAATTAAAAAAAAAAAAAGAGAGGGACGTAGTGCTTGATCACCATTGTATATTATGGCTACATACACAATAAATATGCAGAGAAATGTTGGAAATTTGTATATTAAATATGAAGTAAGAAAGAAGTGAGATGTTTGCATTGTAAAAGTGCAAACTACCTGTGACTTCTACCATTGGAAATGTTTTGTAGCATTGAAACACCGACGACTATGATTGTTTATTTTGTGTTTTTAAATTTCACGCAAAGCTACACGAAGGCTATCTTCCCTAGCCGTTCCTAATTTAATGCTGTTACTTTTCTTTGTCTTAATTCTAACTTTTTCATTAAAATAAATTTTTTCAATAAAAATGGGCTTTCTAACACCACTGGAAATTAGTGAACCTTACAGATTTTAATTGACTGCTGTACTCTGCAGTCAGTTATATGAGCACGACTTTCATGCCTTTAGAATGTTTTTTAAATAGCTGCTACATAAATGACTATATGTACCTCATAAATACATTTATATATAGAGTGAGACAAATACTATTTATATTATATTTGATACCTTAGGTAATGTTTTTTATATGAAGTGTTTCTTTTAACAAAGTTACCTACCATATGGTTCTTAGCCTAATTATTTTTGTATGCATGAACACTGCATACAAAATCTTCTGGTAAATGGCTATGTTAGATTGTGGTTTTCATCATACAGTATTATAGAGTACAGATAATCAAGTAACATGAGTCATGGCACACTGATTGATAGTTCAGATACTTCACCAGTTTCATGTCAGGGTTAACACACAAAATGTTGCTTTACCTTGGATATTGTAAGTGGAGAACTTGTATAGATTTACCTGTTTCAGCATGGGTCTGTTTGACTGCTCACATAACATGTTTGTCTTTACTCACTTACACTTTTGATTCTAATGACTTTTAATGTAGTATACATATCTTAAAAACAAATGACAGACTTTCAGTAAATGTTACAAGTGTTTCACATTAAAAAAAATATTTTTAGTGAAGTGTTTTTAATAAAGTAAAACACAATTTTTCTGTGAATGTATTGAGTACTTTTGTCACTAATTTGTGTGAAAAGTTATTTACTTGTTAAGATTAAAAATCATCTTCATCTAAAAATCCTAAATTTTATTTGCTTTATCTTATATACAATTTTTTGTTTTAGTAAACTTTATATCTTATCTGTTATTTTCTTTATACAATGTTGGTCAATTTGATCTACCTCCTGATAACCAAAAGTTAGAAAACAAGAAAAAATTGTGATAATTAAAGGAAGTTGTCTACCTTTTAATATTATTATTGAATGCTCATGGAGAACTTGTTTACATGTAATACTTTTGTGGTGATTGTGTATAAAGATATATACTTTGTTAGCCCTTTTACATCCTGTAGATCAAGGTGTGCATGTCACAATGTTTTACAGAGTTATGTTTAAAGTTTAAATCAATGACTTTATTATCAACATACACAGATAAATTTGGGATCAAAACATAGTTAGTGAACACAATTTTAATATTACATAAGTGTAAAGTTCTTATTCTTAAAAAGAAATAATTATAAAATCCTAAATCTTTCCTGGTATTAGAATTATGACATTTGATCTCTAAGTCTTTCCTCTTCCCTAATTTATTGAGCATCCCTCCAAGAAATAAGAAATGTAAGATAGACTTCTAAGTATAATACAGACAAAGTATAATTTTTATATATCCCATTGTTATTTCCCTACAAACCACAAACAAGATAATCAGACCCACCTATTGCATTCCATCTTTCACAAATTCCAATATTTCTCAAGTTTTAATCTATCAAATGATGACGTTGTTTTCTTTACACAGCACTGTCAATTTTGGGGTCATTCTATGTCAAATCATCCAAGGGACTGCAAGTGACCCCCACAGAATGCCTTGAAAAAATTCACGTGCTCATCTACCCATATAATGAAAAATTGCCAAAGATTAGATCAATATCTCTAATAGTTTCTGATTTACAGCCCTGTAAAATTCAGTGTGTTTTTTTTATTTTTGGCAAATTCATTTTCGGGCAACTTTGGCTGCTTAAAGCTGCAAGAGTAATGGTGGTAGAAGGCTGAAATTTAATTTGCTACACTGACTGAAATAATCTCACAGAATTCAAAAATGGTCTCAAACCAAGTTTATCTCTCTTAGGATTTGCATTGTGAGGCAGTAAAATCACCTGAAAACCCAAAATTGTGAAAAACATTGGTTTATGTAATAAGCCATAGCTCTAAGACTTAATATGATACAAAGCTGATTTTTTTTCTAATTTCCTATAACATATCATTTGATAAATAAGCAATTGTTGTAATTGAAAGTCTGTTAGATCTCTTGTAAAATAATTTAGCTGCATGCAACTTTTTATGATTTAGCTAAAAATAGCCCTACTTCAGGCCACAGTTTGACCATGTCACCAGTTATTCAGCCTTTTCAGATTTTTACCACATATTCTTACATCTCTGAATATAATATACAAAAAAAATCAGGATGGTTTTCAACCTACTTTTTGAGTTATAATTTTTTAAAGTATCCTCTGACCATACGTTTTTTATTTAAATAAAAATTCAGGTGTGTTATTGTCTGCAAATATATCCATACAATATTGAAAAATACCTGTTAAAATTTTATGAATCCCACTGAAATATACTAACCAGCCTTTCACAAAGTTAAATAATGAAGTTGTAAGAAACAAGAAA
This sequence comes from Tachypleus tridentatus, assembly GCF_004210375.1. NCBI lineage: Eukaryota > Metazoa > Arthropoda > Merostomata > Xiphosura > Limulidae > Tachypleus > Tachypleus tridentatus. Next base: position 230,110,158 of record NC_134837.1, on the reverse strand, counting down.
GAATTAATTCATTTCTGAACAAGTTTATTGACATAACTAGTTAGATCACATGGCAATACAAATATATTGTGTATGCATTACAGTTATGCAGATATGGCTGAGTTTGAGATTCATAATATAATAAATACAAAGGTAAATCAGACACAAAAGTACAGTGCTACAACAGGAAATAACTGAGAAAGATTATAGTCACCTGAAACTGCAATAATCATTACAATGAAATGTTTCAAAACTGCCTTGGCGATAAATTAGCCTTAACAACATCAAATAAACATTGCTTTGTTCAGACAGCTTGAATAAATTTCTGAAATTCGAGTTTGATTATGTTGAGATCACTTTGACTTAGAATATAGTGGCAAGCACTACTGCCTTGCACTGTAAGTGCACTTATCAGACAAAGAATATGTTGGAAAGGAATCCAGCTTTCATCTTTACGTGACCTTGCAGGTCATGAGAACAGTTCGTTTCTTGATTTCTTCAAAATGACATCAACACATCAGAATGTTCTTCTGATCTATCTTTTATGTTTTCCACATACCATTCATGATCATATATCCATGCCACATATTTCCCTGGCTGATAATTGTCATTGCTATCATTAGACTCTATTTGAGCTGCTGCAGCATCACTTTCACTGCTACTACCAACAATTACAACTGTGTACACATCATCATCTGATAGCCTTCTCATATACAATTTGTTGGTAGAATAAAGCTATGATGTGACCTAATACCTGCTACAGTTTTGCATTTTTCATGGCACTCAAGTAGATCAAACATTACACAATTCTGCAGGACTGATTCCTGATTGACAAGAAAGAACTGAATGCCTCACTGAATGTGGTTCTTTGCCCAATGGTACATATCAGAGACACTTAAAATTTGATAATTTATTATTTTTCACAACCTTGATTTGTATGAAGATCTTGTTCAGAGATGTAAGAATATATAGTAAAGGCTGATTTGAATATTTCAATGGGATTCATAAATTATTTCAAAATTGTATGGATATATTTGCACACAGTAACACACCTGAATTGAATTTTTTTTCAAGTAAACAACGTATGGTCATAGGATATTTTAAAAAATTATAACTTAAAAAGTAGGTTGAAAACCATCTTGATGTTTATTGTAGATCATAGTCAGAGATATAAGAATATATGGTAAAAATCTGAAAAGGCTGAATAACTGGTGACATGGTCAAACTGTGGCCTGAAGTAGGGCTATTTTTAGCTAAATCATAAAAAGTTGCATGCAACTACATTTTTTTACAGGAGATCTAACAGACTTTTAATTTCAACAATTGCTGATTTATCAACTGATATGTTATAGGAAATGTGAAAACAAAATTCAGCTTTGTATTATTTTACATCTTAGAGCTATGAGTCATTAAATAAACCTATTTTTCTTACAATTTTGGATTTTCAGGTGATTTTACAGCCTCACTATGAAAATCCTAAGAGAGATAAACTTGGTTTGTGACCATTTTTGAATTCTGTAAGTTTAATTCAGTCAGTGTAGCAAATTTCAGCCTTCTACCACCATTATTCTTCCAGCTTTAAGCAGCCAAAGTTGCCTGAAAATGAATTCACCAAAAATAAACAAAAATTAATTAAATTTTACAGGGCTGTAAATCAGAAACTATTAGAGGTATTGATCTAATATTTGACAATTTTTCATTATATGGGTAGATGAGCATATGTGTATTTTTTCAAGGCATTCTGAGGGGGTCACCTGGAAAATTTTCTGAAATCTGGATGATTTGACATGGAATGAACTTTTGTCATTTGAAATTACATTGTAGAGCGTAGCTGAATTTCTTCAATGATATTATTACGTAGTTAGAAAGCCAGAAAATTATGATATTTATAGGACAGTGTTTTCTGTGTGTTCTTATTTGCATTATTTATTGTATCAATACCATTAATATATAAAAAATAAGCTTAAGTTTTATGACAAATACAATAAAAATGAAGAAAAGACCAAGATGTGTACTTTATTCCATGTTTTATTTATTTATTTATTATTATAACAGTAAGTAAAATGTAAAAATATAAACTTATGAGATAAAGTGAAGAATAAAAGAGATTCTTCTTTACAGTATGTTTTTGAGTAGCTCATGGATTTCATAATTTGATATATTAATATTCATTGTATATTTGTTAAGAGATTTACAACTTGTGTGGTATAATTATTAGTTAAACACCATTCAAGGTGCAATAAACAATAAAATTAAGTATCTATGTACTGTAACAAGTTATAAGGTTTGTTTTTTTTATCATAAAACAGTTCTAGTTCCTTGTTACAACTTGATATCATTCTAGAAAGGAAAAGGATAATTTAGATTTATTTCATAATTTAAAATGGTGGTAACAAAGTAAGTTTAAGTCCACCAACCCACTATATGTTATGGTGGATAAAATGAGAAAAACATAAAGTTTTTTCTGAAAAGAAAAATGTCACATATATTTAGAAAACTTTAATGATAATGCAAATAAAGTTTCAAAAGTTTTAGATGAGGAAAAGTATTTTTATTTTGACATGAAAGTCACTTTACATTTGCACCATTCACCCACCATTTTACTACTTATATTTATGGACAAAGTTTTAGTGAAAATCTTCAACTGAAAATTTTAATTGTTTTTGTGTACAAAATACTTGTAATGTTTATTGTATACCAAGTTTTGTGAAACCACATTAGATACTATCATTGTTATGGTGCGCATACATTCATAGTTACATGGTGGTTACAAGCTCTTGCTAAATACACAAAACCAGTTATGGAAGTGTTAATTTCAGTATCTGCTTTATAACTTCTGTATCATTATTCTTCTGTAAGCCTGTAAAATATGGCAGTGAACTTTGATTATAAGAGATTTTGTTGGAGTATTCTACTTCTAATAAAACAGAAACAATACATTTAAAATTTCTGTTGTACTGCAGAGAAATTTTGAAAGAGATAAATGAATGGGAATAGTGGTTGTATCATGGCTTAAGGTGTATATATCTTTGTAGTTTTAACTGTTTTATTTTTTCTTATGAATTTCAATTGAGATTTTTAATTTTTCACAGAATGTTATTGTATTCATATACAGCTATCATCAGAATTACCATACCTTTCTGAATATTTAAAATACATTGATTTCACAATTAAAGAAAGAGACCTAATAAGAATCCATTGTATCTGTTAATGACCACTAGATGGCAGCTGTCTTATTCCAGGTAAATGGAAAAAATTATTACAAATAATTAGTGAGCTTCGTTTTAAGTTAAATCTGTAAAGATATGTTTTCTACAAGTATAATATTCAAGAGACACAAAAGTGATGGCAAAAGAAAATTATAATCTAATTCTGAGGGTAGTTTTAATGTAGTTGTTTTATTCAATAAAACTTTTAATTCCTTATTCAATAATATTTCCTCCATGCGAGAATGTGTCTGTGTATATATTTAATCCATGATTAAACATTAAAACAAAAGTAATATGATAAACTTTGAAACAGTAGGTCTTAATGAACTAAAAATTTGTATTTCTGTTAAATCTAAAACTAGTAGTTAATATGAACCTGTTTACATTTGGTAATCTGACTTACCCTGTTAACACATTTATAGTTTTACATTTATTTCAAGAACAGCATTGTTATTGACAGTTTCAAAAAATATATATAATTTTACTAAATACATTTGAAGGGTGACCTTTTGAAAGTACTCAGGTTATCGGGTTTTATCACTTAATAAAGCTTTGAGTCAAGCATTTAAATTACTGTTCTACATATTTATATATAGAAAATATATATTTTATAAATTGATATATAGGAAATTACTATGTAGAGGAGTCTGATTAGAGGGTAAATGTATGAGACCCAAGAGACTATGGGAGAAGTCCTACTGGTCAAGAAGCATCCAGTAAAGGAAATTAATGTGTACTTGACCAAAGGATTCCTGAAAGAGATAAAACCTCTCACAGAGAGAGAGAAGAAGGTAAGGCCTTCCTGACATCCCATTCTACTGTAAAGAACTTCTCCAACTTTATGAGAAATCCAACTCAAGCAGCTTCTTGAAGGAGTTTGTTTGTTTTAAAGTTAAGCAAAAAACTTCACAATAGTTTGCCGGTACTTTGCCCACCACAGTTATAAAACCCAGTTTCTAGTGTTGTAATTCTGCAGACATGCTGCTATGCGACTGGGGGCTCTTGAAGAAATAAGTGAATGTGGGTTGCTGACTTGGCCCAAAAAAGTTAGTAGTAGCAGCTAGTTGACCGTGTAATTGTGAGTCTGAAGGCTAAGTAAGTGAAAATGACATGCAAAAGATCATACTTCTTGGCAAAACATGAACTGAGCTGAAGAAAGACTAAATGGCAGTGCTCAGAACTGGAAGACAGTACTATTGTGGATGAACTAAAGAAAAGGATGTCACAATGGGGCAACTGAGATGTGAAGATAGGTGGCCAACAAACTGAACTTGGTCATTCAAAGTTCTCGGAAGAAACTCGCTAAAATGAGAGGTAGAACTCCATGGTGAAGTGAGGTGTCTCTAGAAAGGTATACAGTCAAAACAGATCTGTAATGAGTTTCCAATATTCCATATTTTTGGATAAAAGAAATAAATGAGTAAAAAATCCTATTGAGTGGGCATAGAGGATCTTGAACAAACTTAACAAAACAAATGGATGAGATGCAATCCTGAGGAGGAAGGAAACAGATCTAGCAAGTCATGGAGGGTAGCCAAAAAGACCCATAAGTAAACATACTGAGAGAAAATATTCAATACTAACAAATGAACATAACATAGAAACACTTAGTATTTACAAAGTAAATAAAAATAGTAAACCTAGAAATCAACGAAATTTTGATGTAAAACATTAAACAAAAAATATGGTGTAAAACCAATAAAGGACAGCAGGAGATAAAAGTCCATCTAAATAACCTATAACTAAATGGGCATAAAATCAAATCAATTTCAAAACCATGAGAGTAAAAGGCACCCAGTTAATAATAACAGTTTTCATTTACATCTGTTCCCAAATTAGATGTGACTAATAGTAAAGAATAATTGATCTTTAAATGTAAATTTAAACAGATAATCAAGATGGTGTAACAGATTTACCATTATACATTTATTTTACTAACCTGTGTTTATTATAGTATAGTGTTTTTTATGCATGTAAAATTATTCATTGTTCACTGAGATATTCTTGTTGTAGCAGTCATCAAGTCCTTTTTCACTTTTACTTTTGTCAGTCATCTGTGTTGACAAATTCAGGGTAAGTGAGTCTTTTAAATTGGGCTTCTATATTCAAGGATTCCAGCTCAGTCATGAATGTCTGTTTTTTTCCCATGTCTTTATTATTATTGCATACAATTTTCAACTGTACTACACTGGTCTCAAGTGACTGTTCAAGAGCTGGTCAGTCATCTAAAACACTTTGAAATAGAGTTAAAACAGCACATGAAGACTGATTTTATGAGCCTTTATGGTTCTTTTGTGATGATTGCCATTAAAATCTGAGTCACTGTCACACTACTGGAAAAATCTGTGTCTTGTCATGCCTGGTCTATTCGACTTCCATGAATTTTACTTCCCAAACATCTCAGTGCATATAAGACTGGGTGGAAAATATTGGCAAAACACAGATCTTCCCTTATAATTTTGTCACCCTGGCATTTTTAATCAGAGTTTGAAATTAACCCTTTTCTCTGTCTTTATTATATGTTTTATAGGGGCTTTCTACAAGGATTACTTGACAGGTATTCTCAAGACGGCTGGTATGGGTATTGAAACTTTAATTAAAATAAAGTACAGAACAATGTTTCAACCTTCTTAGACAATCTTCAGGTTAACAAAGAGAGTTTGCAACTACACTAAAAACATTGTTCTGTACTTTATTTTAATTAAAGTGTTAATACCTATACCATCTGTCTTGAGAATACATTTTACTCAAGTGGGTTTCTCATCATCATGAATTACTAGATATGACTCTAGATTGTCTGTAATAAGAAAGCCTAACATTACTTAATCAATGCTTAAATAATTTTAACAACAAATACCACTTTCTGTCTAATCATTTTACTGTAGATAAAACTTTTATTGGCATGGAAATAATGCTAGCAGCAAACCTTGTCAACAAAACCACAGTGTTCTCAGGGATACATTAAAAGGTGTTGTATTTGACATGTCTAGTTAATAAAGCTTAGCAAATCAATATTTCATTATATGTGCAACAGGTTCTTGTCCATAAATTGTGGCGACATTTTTCGTGGATGTCAATTGTTATTTCTTATTTCCATGCAAATGGTCTGAAATAGCTGAAAATGGTATTCACTTTGAATTTCAAAATGGATGCCCTGAACATTAATAGAAATTCTGGCAGTAATTATTTTATGAATCAGTATGCAATTTGGATAAATTTTAGACATTGTTGCCAAGAATTTAGCCAGAAAAATATCAAACCTAGAATTTGTCACATCAGCAGGGAAATTATAAAATTGTGTTTGATATAAAAATGAGTTGTTTTCCAGTTAATGTTGCATTATAATTTTTTAGAATTTTCAGTAAAGTAATTATGGATATTTAATCAGTTTGGTTCTGCTTGAATATGAAATAGGTTATAGTGAATATTTTTTCTGTGATATGGATTAGATAATGATTAGCTAAAATGTTTTCAGTTTTATTCTCAGATGAATTTTCTCTTAATTTTAAGAAAGCTTCATAAATAATACAGCTTTGTTTACAGAACTTGTAGACAACTTGAGCTCCTTTGTTTTCAACCCCTTTTGTGCTTAACCTTGTTCCACTGGCATTTATTACAGAACTGGAATCATTCTCTCAGACATGTTTTTTCCTTTGATTAATACAGTTTTTGCAAAATGTAAAGCTGGTTAAGAGACACAAATAATTATTTCATAACTTTGAGAAAATCAGAAACTGTAATCATGGACATTCTAAATTAAATATTTCAAACCAGTTTTTAAAGTTAACAATAACCATTTCTTTGTTTAGAATTAAGCACAAAGCTACACAATGTGCTATCTGTGCTCTGCCCACCACGGGTATCAAAACCCAGTTTTTAGTGGTGTTGAGTTCACAGACATACTGCTGTGCCACTGGGGTGCATTGGCAATAGTAAATTGTATCTGAATCTGAATACATACACTTTACGTTTTCAAGATAAAATTATGTGTCTTATTATGAGTATGTCTGCATACTCGAGGCTTTCTTATATAGATAAGTTTGTTGCAAAATGCATTTGAAAATGTTACGATAAGATATAATTACCATAGTTTGGTGACAATGGGAAAAGCATATGCTCTGAAAAAAAAGAAGGATATTCTGTTATCAGATTACACACACAGAAGCTGACCTTCACATGCATACAGTTGTATCCAATATTTTATTGTTCACCAACAATATTAGTTTATAATAAGGTTAACATAATTTTTGGAAGCAACTGTGCATTGTAATAGTTACAAAAAGCTAGCAGTGTTATTGTCAAACCTTTTCAGTTTAATTCGCATAACTTTGGTGCACTTTGCATATGGTCCAGTATGTTAATTCACTAAGGTGGTATAAATTAGTTCATTAATTTGACTTTACCACTAAATTCCATTTACACATATATGTGTAATTAAGTTACAAAATGCATCACAATACAAATGAATGAATTAGTGGGGAATCTAACTTATTTTATACAATATTCTATATATATATATATATGTATATTGTTGTACTATATATATAAACTTGGGAATTAACCAAAAGTACACAGTTATGCAAATTCATACACAAACAGAAGTTATATGTGAGCAAACAAAGCCAATGTTTAAGTGCTACACAAGTACACTGACTGTAGTATCATTATCATCATATCACAGAAGCAAATAAATAATGAGGCTTTTCAATTTCATATTATTTATGAGTGGAGACATTATTACATCCTTGGTAACCACTGTAAGAAGTAAAAGCTAACTAACATGGATAATTATTCATTCTGTATAGGTTCACTGGATACAGTATTTCACATTCACCATAACCTGTCACCATTTTTTTATATCAGCTTCTTCATAGTTTTCAAATTATGTTAAAATCTGCAGAACAAACACTTGTGTATCAGTTAAAACACATAAAAGAACTGATGTTATCATTAAGGTACATGGATAAAGTTGTTTATGTTTATAAATCTAAAACATATTTCCATATAAAAGTATAAAATTACCTGATTATGTACCTATACTTTTATATATGGCATGAAAAGAAGATTGCTTATTTTGAATGATGAATTTTCACCAATGTATGAACATTATTTTCTCATAACTCTTTCTACATCAAAGGCTAACTTGGGTTAGCAATTTTATTTTTGTTACCAATATGGTACAAATGTTTGAAATTTTCTTGGCACATGGTCAACTTTTTTTACTCTTTTGCTTCCAGAAAAAGCATCAGATTTTATCATTCAGCAAATAAGTTTTTGAATATTTAACATGTTGGCTCCCACAAAACCCACTGGTAGGTTGTGACAGTCTTCCAGTAACACACACCAGTGAGTTGTGCTCTATTTTCTTTTCAAAGGGCCACTTAATGGCTACATATACATTCTTACTAAGAAAAGTAATTGTAAAATGACTAGAGGGATCCTTGAAAGTGTCGGCAAAATAGGCTTAGGATCCAATGTGTTAATTACCAAACAAGTTTTAGTTTTGTAACAAGTCTAAGGTGGTGAAATATTTACTTAACAGTCCAATTTCATTTTTTTTCATGATGTGTATAAACTTTTCCCAAACTTTTTTGTCTGGTTATCAATGCCACATAAAAGGGCCAATTATTGCTTGATATATATAGTTTTCTGTAGTGTATTTGTGCTAACAGAATAGTGTCACCTATTTATCACTGTCAAATTCAGGACTATCTTTTACTGAGATTTTTTCAAACCTTCTAGCAGATGTGCTGACCTGGGCCTGGCATGGCCTAGCGCGTTAAGGCGTGCGCTTCGTAATCCGAGGGTCGCGGGTTCGCGCCCGAGTCGCGCCAAACATGCTCGCCCTCCCAGCCGTGGGGGCGTTATAATGTTACGGTCAATCCCACTATTCGTTGGTAAAAGAGTAGCCCAAGAGTTGGCGGTGGGTGGTGATGACTAGCTGCCTTCCCTCTAGTCTTACACTGCTAAATTAGGGACGGCTAGCACAGATAGCCCTCGAGTAGCTTTGTGCGAAATTCCCAAACAAACAAACAAAATATTGACCTGTGCTAAACTTGTTTAGTATGTAAACCAAATTAGTTGAAATACTTCAAGTTTTCAAATAATTAGTGTTTTTTTATCAATGTTAAAATTTGTCACCAACAATGAATTAGGCCTCTACAACATTCTTTGCTTTTCCTTCTGAAATTACATTTTTGGTGAAGAAATGAAAAACTTCACCAATAAATTACCAGCTAGTCTGCCTGATAATAATGAATAATTTATTGTAATGATATGTTATTTCAAGCTCTTGAAGTATTTTAAGCTATTAATGATGTGAGTAAAATAATTTATATTAAATTTTACATTTCATAATAATATAAGTTCTACTTTATTTATTTGTTTCCATTTTAATACCTAACTTTTCGATGTTCCCATTCAGAGTTCAGGTTCAGTCAAATATCTTGTAATTCTTACTTCAAAATATCTTACCTTGAAGGCTCAGATACAGCTCTCAACAAGAAAGTTGTATGCTGTTTTTTGCATTTTCTCTGTCATTGGAATCAGAAACTTGCTTAAAACACCTGCAAATCATTATTCTTGATATTTTTTCCTTCTGAACAAAATTATTAACTTCCCACTGAAAATAGTGATTTGTCTCAAGACTCAAAAGTACTGAAAAAAATGATTGACTAACTATTGCAGACAGTGATCTCTCTTCAGACTTGTCACTGCTAAACAAAATACTTCACTTACCACTCCAGATAGTAATCTGCCTCCACAACTATTCCAACTTAACATAGCAGTAGTGATTGATTTCAAGACTTGTCCCTTATATTGGCTTACCACTACCAGTACTGAACTTTCTATGAATTTGTTTCCACTGAAGAAATTATTTGATTTGCCATTGCAAATAGTAACTAGTCTCTAAAATTATTCCACCTTAACAAATCAGTTATCTTATCAGTAATGTTACATTTGTATATTGTATATTTCTAGAAGTTTTAAAAAGGTTGCTTTATTCTTATATTGTGTAAGTGATAACTTTATTATATGTTACAAAATTTGAATATGTTAACTTAAGTAGAATTGACAAATTAATTTTTTCTACTTTCATTTTGTTATATATCTTATATTTTAGTTTAGAAATTCTATAAATATTATTCCTTCCTAGTTGGTGACTTCCCAGAGGGGCCTGGCATGGCATGGCCTAGCGTGTAAGGCGTGTGACTCGTAATCCAAGGGTCGCGGGTTCGCGCCCGCGTCGCGCCAAACATCCTCGCCCTCCCAGCCGTGGGTGCGTTATAATGTGACGGTCAATCCCACTATTCGTTGGTAAAAGAGTAGCCCAAGAGTTGGCTGTGGGTGGTGATGACTAGCTGCCTTCCCTCTAGTCTTACACTGCAAAATTACGGACGGCTAGCACAGATAGCCCTCGAGTAGCTTTGTGCGAAATTCCAAAACAAACAAACAAAGACTTCCCAGAGAATGTTTAAATAATGAAGGTATTCATAATATAATTTTTCAGATAAAATATGCAAAACATTTTGATCTTGTTTGTATTCTTGAATTTTCTTGTACCAAATATGTCTTCTGCGATGCCATGAGTTAGATGTTTGATGAAATGCCATTGTGAGTAACCCTCTACATGAATATAACTGACCACAAGAAAATACATTGTTGGGTAACACAAAATAAAACATCAATAGCTTAGATTTTGGTGATAAAGTTTTGTACGTGGTTGACCAAAATGGTTACAATGTCAATTTCATGTATTATACACAGGCAAATTAGCAATATCATGGAAACTTCCAGTTTGTAAATATATCTAACACCTTGTAAGTGCACCTGTTGCACAGCAGAATGTCTGCAGTTTTCTTTTGTTGCTAAGCAACATGACATAAAATTATTAATTAAACATAAGGTGACCAAAATGCACTAGCTTTTCTATATACTGTAATATGTTAATCTAACTGAATTTTACCGATAATTATTTATGAATATGACATGAAATCACTTCATGAACAATCTTAAAGCAGAGAAGTTTGAGACTACTTCTTTTATTAACTTTTTCATATGCTTAATGGTTATATCCACCATACAACTTCTCAAAGAGATTAACCTTCCTACTTTAATTAACACTTTAACTAAATATTAATTTAACTCTGCAGTAGTTAATGTGATAACCGATGCTTTGGAATAATGGCATCAGAATACTTACAAAGAGTTCAGGTGAGAAACGGTTGTCTCATTACTGCAATGGACATATTGAATGAAGTATTGCAGAGAACTTGCGTGGAATCTAGAGGCAACTTCTTTCTCAGAGGAGAGTGCTCACTTTTTGGCTATAACATGAGGTGTTATTCGAATTTTCCTTAATATCCTCATCATCTATAAAATAGTATGTACAACAACCCACAAGCAATTACAATAACGTAATTGGTCAATTCTATTATGATCATATGCTTCTGTATTGTGCTGATAGATGGGGGAAATGGGAGGGTTGGTAATCTTTCTTACAGTTTATATAGATATATTCGTAAACAACATAAATACCCCAATGTGTTTCCTCTCTAGAACAAATGAACACAAGTTTTATATTGAGTATAATTCTCGCATGTCATCTATATAAACGATAAATAACTCTTGTGTTTTAGATCACAAAATAATGTACCTATTTCTGTTAATCATGTTTCAGTGTGGTATTTTTGAACGTTAAAGTAAAGCTACACAATAAAGTATATGCACTGTGTTCACAGTTGGGATTGAATCCCCAGATCCAGCACTATCAATAAAAAACAAGTAGTGTCACCTAGAAGTTTTTAGTTTATATTTGGGATTCTGTCATTGAAGAATGTAAAATGAATGACAGGTTTTGATAGATAATGTACAATTAATTTTGAAAATAGCAAAATAGTAGTAATTATCTTATCCATAAAGTAGTTCCACTATTATTTAAATTGTCTTTACAAAAAACCAATGATCTGAGACAACATTATTAATGAGGCTGTTTAGATACACTTTTAACGAATGTTTAATACGGTTAGTTTTGGTTTTCTTTCCAGGCTCTCGTACATTCGCACATAAATATTGTTTCTCCGTCTGAAGACTGGGAGTTCTTAAGTTTTCAAACACTTTTGAAAAGTCTCTCAGTAGATTGATAACGATATTTTCAACCTGGCTGGTATCTCACTTGGGCTAAACGGCAAATCAGAGACCAGTAGTCAGCCGTTTCTAATTTTAAACAACTGACCAGCCACTCGACAGCACTTACTGTCATAAGAACCTTTATTTACCTCCTGTAACCGAATAACACGACTGATTGTCACTCTTATAACCCAAGGACAGTTGAAATTACTAATTGTATTTAGCTGCATTGGGGCTCGAACTTCGAACGTTATGACCCATAACCCTGTACACTTACAACTAACTACTGGTGGCCTATCTTAGCAGAAGATAGTAAACGTAACTTAATGCTAAAGTTTAATATTATTAAATATATGACTTAAAATAACGTATGTTTCAAACATATAAATAGTGCAGCATTTTTTATCATTTTATCGTGGCTTTTGGATAATCAGTGATTTCGAATTTTACATTCAAAATGTCCGTTTCATATCAAAGTTTAACTTGTATGGAGTTTGTTGTGATTTTGTTTGTCGCTATCATCCGTGTGGCATGATATTAATTGGAAATTTTAACTTTTTAATCCATGTTAGTATAAAAGAGAAACAACAATAGCTACATTAACATTTTTATTTCCACTTGAAGTATTAAACTGCAATCCAGTCACCTCAAGTCAGAGGATAATATCATGGACACCCTGCCTCTCAGTGATGACGTGAGGGATCAGCTGGTTAGAATGAATGAGGATGGTTCACAAGTAGTAGAAATCAAGAGACCTTCCCAAAAACCGTTTTAAATTTTCACAGCGCGTGGCAGAATAAGAAACGCCAATGGTAAACAGTTTCTTGTTTATATCAAAAAGAGGCTGCAAACCGCCAGGAGAAATCACAATTCTAACAACTCCCACCAATATATAGTAGGGTGTTACCTGTCACTCAGTTAGTAGACACTAAAATGGTGTCGCATAGGGGATGCTTAACGTTGGAATTTGTATCGTCTTGACATCAATAAAACGTGCGCAAGTCATGAATCACGAAAAGAATTATACCCTCTGAAAGGGCGAGCATATTTGGTGTGAAGCGGATTCGAAGCCGCGGCCCTCAAATTACGAGTCGAGCGCCCTAACCACCTAGCCATACGAGCTCCTCTAAGGTTTGGATAGGATCAGATTGCGGGAGATATTACACGGTTGACACATGAAAAAATTAAACCTCCAGAGACATCATCTAGATTATTATTGTTCCTTAAAATAGTATTTGTACGACCTAATTTTAATGTGTTTTTTAAACATTTGCCTAAGCAGTATCTACCTTTGTGTTGTAGTTAAAAGCTATATTGTTACATAGAAATGGTCCGTTGTAATGCAAATCAGTTTTTAATATAATACATAAACATAAATATAGTAAAATTACTTTTCCTCTGTATGTTTATCATAAAAGAAATTGATTAAAACGTATCAAGACATGTCACTCTGATGTCATGTTCTATATGTTTTACTACAATAAAGTGGAACGTCAGGTATAGGATTTCTTTCTAGTTACTTGAGATAAATTGAAATTTTTCTCAGACGTTGTGAGGTTATCTTGTAACAAAATAACAATTACAATATGTCTGTTTGCAAATTGTATTACAAATCTGTGATAGTATTATAAATGTTTATAGAATTTTTATCTGAAATGTTACCCATAATACCTTCGTTTTACAGATTAAATATTTATATTACTCTTTTCACTATTAACTAAATACATTTTGTTTCATCATTGGTTGTTTTTATTATTCTCAGAAATCATTTAAATTATAAGGTAATTTTTCTAATCTTGTTTTTAAGACAGTTTATTTAGATTTTATACATAATACAGAAGACTAGCTACTTTATGTTAAAAATCTATTTTGGACTCTCACCATGCCTGTTCATGATCTATCTAACAAACTTGATTTTTGATAATAGACTTCACTTCAGACAGCTATCGTAAGCCTACTTTTCATTTTTTACGCACCTCACTACCTGCATGTTTTCCATAACCTATGTAATATACGACGATGATGGTTTTTTCAGTTTCCATTTTAATAGTGTGATTGTATAGAAATCTATAGGCATCTCGTTTGAAAATTTCCTCGGTATGATTTCATAAGGAAGATACTTAATATCCGTTTATTTTTCAGTTGCTTGAAGTATGCGACGGTTGATGTGGTATGATGTGTCTTAGCGACCCCATACTAAGTTGTTATCGTTCTGGAGCGAATATTGAACTGGTATACATGGATAGCTTGTTATAAGACAATACACCTTATTTTTCATCACTGAGGTATGATATATTTCAGATCTCTTTCTGGATATCTCTGATTGCCAAAGGTGATCCGCATTCCTTTGTTTTCCAATACCACTAAGTACAAGGGAAATTCACAATTTCCGGTCTGTATATATCTTTATGTTTTGTGTGTACGAATAGTTTTTGTCAAACAAGGATGCTAAATCCTTCCAACAAGTAACAACTTTTTGTTAACACAAAATTACCTAGGAATCGCCAATAAATGTCAAAGTCTATTCTTAACAGATCCACTTCCATGGTGATTTTATTTCAGCTGTTATTTCAAATTCTGACTTACATATTCAATTTGTTTTATATAACGTATTTACCCATGTGGAAGTTTACTGCACGTCAGGTAAATTTGAAGTAAACATATTCGATAACTTATTGTTGATAAAGGTTCCTCAAGTGGCTCAACAGTAAGCTGACACAGGTACAACCATAAAATCTGGGTTTTAAACCAACAACGACAAGAACAACTTAAATATAGATTAAATCAGTCACACAAATTAAAAATCTTAGGACTCATCAGCAAACACACAAATGGTTTTAATAGAAGCGGAACTGAATACCTACATAAATATTTGTACCCGTATATAAATGATAAATGTAGTACGACAGTATAAGATTCCGTATAATCGTACTCTGTAATAAGCGAGAAAAAAAGAACTAAAAGTTTTTAGGTTTAAAAATATGTTATAGAAATAAAAACAATATCAGATATTAACTTATATGCAATATTTTCAAAGGGGTACAATCATATAATTTTGTAGACCCACGTAGGAGCAACCTCTAATTCAGATACATCCACTTCCAAAACGTAATGTGTCAAAATTCAGCTGCAGGTTGTAAATTAAGAGCTTCCATTTCACGTTAGACATGTGGTTACAGAAGTCCACTGTTCAAAATTCATCTACACCAAAACCTGTCAATATTTTAAACGGTTACAAAATTTTTAAAAGCAACAAGGCTTACAAATGTTATAAACACTTAACACTGACTCGTAAGTTTATAAATTTTTCATTGTTGAAACAAAAAGCCAATAACAGCTAAAAACAAAAAATCTAAGACTAATACGTAGGTTCACAAACTTCCAGTCTCTCTCTCAAAGGACCGCTCAAACTAAACTAAATTCAAACTTGCCACTCTTGCTATATTTATATTCTAAGAAGATCTTTCTATAAAAATATGTTCTAACCAAACATAAACAAGTCAGTCAACTAACAACTATTATAGAAAAAAAAACCAAAACCGTTCAGCTCATTCCGTCATTAAAAAAGACCATGGAATGTCAGGTTCTTGTGTTTAAGGTATCAGTATTTAAGTTTTGTGACCTGGGATGATCAGTCTCATAAGACCTCTTTCGCTCTCCGTCCTGCTTTAATATCTGTCCAATATTTATTTATTTACTACTAGCAGGACATAGTTTAGCCAGTACACACTTTCACTCTGAGCCATTTCAGGGTCATCTCCATGTAGGTAATTGTGTTAATATTGTTGTGTTAAATATACTTTCAATTTATTTTATTGTTTTGAAGTCCATCCTACACGAACAGTTCCAATTATGCTTTTCACATTTTTCAATAATTTTAAATTTCGGCAATATTATTTACATAGAACCAACGACAATTAGAGAACTAGAGGTCACAAATATAGATTTCGTCAAGGTAGAAGTTGTCTTCACCAAAGACAATTTTATTTTTAAAGTAGAATGGTTGGCCATAATATTATGTTACGTTCTTTTCTTCTTCATTGGTATTCCGTTCATCTTTTGTATGAGGGAGGGTCAGATTCATTGTACAACTTTCTTCCCTTTATGGAACCGTTATTTTGTTTGTACTGTAACTGAATATCAGATAATAACCTTGTTACTATGTTGTTGTATTATTCGTAGTATGTTAAATTTTGTCCATTGTCCTTATTTTTAGTTGGCATACTTTTCATGCCATATCCAATTTAATTTATGTTCGCTGTTCTATATTATCAGTATTTAGATCCTTTAGGTGGATCTAAAAGGATCATATACAATCTTGACTTCTTTCTCCCGCATTTGTGGCGTTATTAATAAGTTTATGTTTTGGGTAACATTTTACAAATGTTGGCCCGGCATAGCCAAGCGTGTTAAGGCGTGGGACTCGTAATCTGAGGGTCACGGGTTCGCATCCCCGTCGCGCCAAACATGCTCGCCCTTTCAGCCATGGGGGCGTTATAAAATCTGACGGTCAATCCCACTATGCGTTGGTAAAAGAGTAGCCCAAGAGTTGGCGGTGGGTGGTGATGACTAGCTGCCTTCCCTCTAGTCTTACACTACTAAATTAGGGACGGCTAGCACAGATAGCCCTCGAGTAGCTTTGTGCGAAATTCAAAAACAAACAAACAATTCACAAATGTTTATTGATATGAATTAAAAACCCTTATAAGGGCCACGTACATTAATATTGTACAGTTCATCATTTACACAGGTACATACTTGCAATGTAAGTAGCCCATATATACCTACGTTTTTCTTACTGTTGGATTATTTTATGTTTATTTACATAAAGACCATTTAGATATACTACCTGTTAAAACAACAAGATGATGAGTTATGAGAGTCTAGAAATAGGTAGCATGTTATTAAACTTATAGCACACATTTAAGGGTGAGAGGTACTTAGGCTCATTTCCATCATGTTCGAAATCGCGATCATTTCATTTACGTTGTTGTTGTTGAAGTTCGTGAATGATTCGTTTAGAAATCTGTCGTGAAATAATCGCATGTTTACGTATGTATGAAGAAATTTAAAGTTTGTTGAGCAGAAAACGATATATGCACAAGTAAGTATTGCATTTAATTTCATGATCATATCTTGTTAACACTGATAAATATGAACTGAATTAATATTCTGATTTAATTTATTTCGATCTTCTTCTCTGAAAGAATCCCCAATTAATTATTTTACTCATTATTATATATTTCGGACAAGTCTACAATTTATTATACTACGTATATCTATTACTACTTCAAATAACCGGAAATTTAATTTTAATTTAAAATATAATTAACTGTTCACATGTATCAAAGTTACAACATTTGCCAATAAGACTAATACACACAATTTTCTTTCTTAAGTCAAATATGTCTTAATATACAAACAAAAAACAATGCAATTTATAATAACGGTTATTTCTAATAGTTATTACAAATGATGGTTTATATAGAGAAGGTTTTGAAAGCTTACATACAATACTGAGTCTTGTATCTGGTCTGGAACTGAATATTTTATCGATGATCAAGGTCCAAACAAGTTGATACTGTCACACCTCGCTTGGTTCTTGTTTGGCCTCACACCCTTACAAGCTGATATATGTTGTTTTGTTATTATAAAGTCAACTAATCTCGAGCTATATGGAAAAATCGACTTTTATAAAACCGTTCTACCTAAAGTAAATTGAAATGAAACTTTTTAAATATAATATAATTGGGTATAACTTGTTTTATGAGAAGCTACTTTATGCAAGACAAAGATGATAGATAGACTCACAAAATGTTAAAAACGTGAATAATGAAAGAGTATTGTTGAAGAACACCAGGAACAAAAGGAAACGGAAAGTTATATCAACGACTTCATGAAGACGTGATCACGACGATTTTTACATTATACATTATGTCAGAGTCGTTCTCTTGTTATTGAAAAGTCAATTAGTTTTAACATTGATGTTAAACTTAGCATAAACATTGTTATAAAATCTAATAACACGACTTATAATTAAGTTACGAGATGACATTGAACATAAATCTTAACTAAACATAGATACAATATTATTAAATCTTGTTAATATTTTACATTATGTAGTAAGATTCAGAAAATCTATTGTACAACTTTGAGTTCACAAACAATCAATCAACGAAAGTTTAAAATATTATGTATAGTTCAAGACATAAAACCAAACAATAACATTTTAAACAGTATAATGACCCAATTACTTTTAAAATATACAGTTTAACTATCACAACAATACAAAATTTTTTATTATAATTTAAAAGACTCACTAACACTTTCCTTCTACTACGTTCTTTATCAAAAGCATAATTTATTCTAGATTTATTATTGAATTGTAATCGAATTGGTAATTATAGCCCATATATTTCAATACCATTTTATTAAATTACGAAAGTTTATTATGGAAATTCTTTCATTATACCTACAGGTATATATATTCATTATTATATATTTTCAATTTTATATTTTTTTCATAAATCGTACTGTTAGCCTTCATCCCCTCTGAGCAGCGGTAAGCCTACGGATTTACAACTCTAAAATCAGGGATTAGATTCCTCTTGATGAACATGGCAGATAGCATGTGGTTTTGCTATAAGATATTGCATACGTGCCCATACTGTTAGCCTCCTTTTATTCCTGTCGCACTTTGGTTTCTCTTAAGATGAACCTTGCGACATCTGGTAGTAAAGATTGTACTCTTTTCATTCGAACTGGACATAATCTGGGAAAAACTTGATTTATTACGAATGAACTCTTAAACTTCATTGTAAAATCTAATCATTTTACAAACTTCTTGAACATTGTATATTAACATATGTGTATTGTTTAATTACAATAATGTAATATAGTTCAAAATTGTCAAATAAGTATAAATAACATTTAAGGAAAAAGAAAACAGAAAATTTCATACACTAACAAAATAAAGGGTTCAGTTTCTTGGCAAGGAAGACACGATTCAATTACTTCGTAAGAATATTATAGTATTTGCCAACCTTAATACGTAGTAAATTCTAATGTTATTTTTAGATTTGGAGTTATAGTGTCAGTGGGACTTTCAGAACAATTTATTCATAATTCTTGTAAAGGATTTTATTTCAAAACCGTTAACGGAAATCTTCAAATAAACGTTTTGATATCAAGATATAGATTTATTTTTTTCGTAAGAGCTTTATAAGCAAACTGTTTTCCAAGACAGTTGTTAAAAATGTTTAAAATTAGTGATATTTGAACAATGTCTTCTCAGTATAAATGTGTATTTGAAGAATATCCATGGACTTTCTTTCATTAACAAGCCAGATCATTTTGGAAACTGAACTTTACTAACGTACGAGTGAACCATGAACAGCTCAAAATACAGAAAGCTTATGTCTAAAGTGATCTGTATACGTTTAACGGGAATTTTTCTAACAGTTTTGTGGCAGAGGAAACGTCTGATGCTTCCCGGTATAACTTAAAGGACATTTTGGATGTTTTATCCATGACTGTGGGGAATGATGCACCTCGTTAAAGAAAGGTTGAAAGGTCAAATATATTGAATTTAAGAATATTTATAATTCACTTTTCTTCACAAATTAAACAGATAGATGTATCGTGAAGTCTTGTATCTGTTTCATAAAATTCAAATTCTTTTATTGTATATTACTTTTAGAACATTTAGGTTAGTTTTATTTGTTAACACATAAAGAAACATTTATCAAAGGATAAGTTTCACTATATAAATTTGAATGTTAAAATAGAGAAGGTTTTCATTTTAACGGCGATTAAGCGAAAATAATTAATAAGGTTTACACAATGAAGAAACCTAAAATTCTAAATATAAAGAAAAATTAAAATTAAACTATAGATAAAAGAAAAGGGTGAACGTGTTTTAAGCTTGACTACTGATGTAATTTAAAGGTACATTTACGTCACTCGAAAACAAGACGTGTCAACACAACGATGACTATATTGAGAGTAACGGGGTGTATTCCATCTGGCCACGGTTTTTAACGAACCAGTTAAGGTTGTATGTGACCCAAAAGGTGGTGGGCGGACGTTAGGAGTGCGTGCTATGTTTGTAAACTTCTTGTTACATTTTGAAGAGGTTTGTAGTATTAATAACGTATGAACTTAATTTAACACTTATGCGAGTTCTACGTTTATCTGAACTACTATTAAGAAAATAATTAAATAAGATAAGTCACCAACGTGTCTTTAGACAATTTGGGCTTGGGTTATTATCTTTATCTGAAATTATATTCACGATTGATTAAAAAGCAAAATTTTGATAAACTTTGTTTTCTGAACATAATCCAATATCGTGAATATTATAACGATGAACCCCAGGATTTCAGTCAATCTTGGTATCAGTACTTGTTTTGTATGTTTGTTTTGGAATTTCGCACAAAGCAATATCGTGAATATTATAGGGAAGGCAACTAGTCATGCCAACTCTTAGGCTAATTGACCGTCACATTATAATGCCCCCCTGAAAGGCATGTTTTTCAGTCAATCTTGGTATCAGTACAGTGTAGGACTTGAAACACTGAACGAATTTTGGCTTGGTTTGTATTTCTTACAAAAGCAATGTTTATACGTGGAGACAGCATGCACGTCATAGCTTCTAACAACTAAGTGGAATATTATAGAAAACCGTACTTCTATATTAAATACTATTATATAACATCTCATGATAAATCTTGATGGCAGAATTCTTAGAAATAAATATCTTTCTCTAGTAAGTGGCGGAAAGTTAAATATTTTAAAACGTTTATGATTAATATCATGAATATATCAGTGCTGTAATTATCATGCTATTTTTGGGAACACTTTGACTGAGTAGTTTACATTCATTTCTACTTTTAACAAGAACTTGCTGTTAAAATAACAGATGAATCAGTTAAAGTCGTTATTTAGGATGTGGGCTAATATTGTAATATTTAACAAAATTACTTGTTGTAACCTGAGAAAACATGACTAATGTTATGTATTATTTTAATTCTTCTAATTATTAAAACATTTTACAATTTATATCTGTGTACAAAAATAAGTTCTTTATTCTCCAGGTTTTATTTCAATAAATATCGGACCACCAGAGAAATGTTGTTACAACTTACTGCCCTAACTATCTATACCAATATTTGACAAAAGTTTGTGTGTTGTATCTCTTATAACTGGTGAACCTCCAGATCAATTTTCCTAGGACCGACAAGGCCAAGGGTGTTAAGGCGTTCGAATCCCCGTCGCACCAAACATGCTCGCCCTATCAGCCGTGGGGGAGTTATAATGTACGATCAATCCCATTATTCGTTGCTAAATTCGGGTGGGCTAGCGTAGATAGCCCTCTAGTAATATTGGGCGAAATTCAAAACAAAAAATTAATGTTCCCATACTGATATGAGGGACCAGGGTTCATGTTAGAACTGCTTATGGAACGCAAGGACAGCTGCGTCTTTCTCATATTTTGAACGGGTATGCCAACTACTCATCTAGATTTGTAGATTGTACCATTTGTAGAGCTTTGGAATTTAGTGCTTACAAGCCAGCAATGAATACATATGGTAGAAACAAATAATATAAGCCATAAAAAACACAGTCCCTCGCAAAACCGTCACCCTGAACCTTAACTTAACATCAGAACACGTGACCACACCCTTAAACCAGCCATTAATAATGCCAATAACAATAACTGGAACACAGTTTGCAAATCAATCGATTTTTCGAAATCTAACTCGCGCTCTCTGGTGTAAATTTAAAATGGTAACCAACAGAAACAGTTTATGGGCCACGATTACTTTCAACAACACCACGATACAAACAGATGATAAAACCAAACTCTTAACACAATATTACACACTACATTCAGTACACTCAATTAAGCCACCTTTGACAAACAATATTACACTTTCATCACAAATTGTGTCAACAGAAATAATTCACTATGCACGCCATCATTTTCTATCAACATAATAGAGTGTCAAAACCAGCACACCATTTCCTTATCATAACTCAAAATAACTTTTAAAAAACCCAAAACTCCAGAAAAGATGGTATCAACAACTGCATAATCAGAAACCTTTCTAACAGGATTCTAGACCACCTAGTAGCCTTATGTAATTTATATATATCATCCGATCATTATCCGTCAATCTAGGAACCTGCAGTAATTAAAGTAATCCCGAATAAGACGTGAATCTTAAATTACCAAACGGCCATAGACCCATTAGCCTTCTTAACACATTAGGTAAAATGTTGGAAAAAACATTTCTAAACCCTTACTGCACTTTTTAGAAAGTAATAACATTCTAATCAACAGCAAAAATACCAGCAGTAAACAAAGACAAACAACTGACCATCTGGTTAGAATAATCGAGTCAGAATATAAAGGATTTAACCGCAAACATACAACAATAACCTTTCATTTCTAGGTTCAAACTGTTTAAATATAATGTACCATATATAGGTGGTTATCTAGTTCTACACAAACAAAACCAGTAAACTTAAAATTAACAACCTCGTTATCGACTCGGTCCCGTTAAAAGCACGAGTTCTACAAGGTTCTGTTCTCGGTTTGCAACTACATGTCCTATTTATAAATTAATATAACATACCATTACATTACCTCAGCAATCTCACCGGTGTATCAATAATATAAAACCAATCCATAAACTAAAGAGCGGTAACCAACAACTGAGGCACGAAATGTTGTGAGAATATTTCACCGAAACTAAAAAAAACAACAACAAAAAACTAATGTTACCAAAGTGCAGTCGCTTTTGAGTTGGGAGACTGTTGTTGTTATACAATACAGTACACTAGATCACTTTAAAGTTTCTTCGTGATTAGTCTACAGCTAACTAAACTTAATATAAGTTTTAATGCAAAAAAAAATCGTGTAAATAATAATATACTGTTACCTTAGGATTTTGTCAAACAAACCTTCTGATAAATGCTACCGTAGTGTATTATAAATGATATCAGCGATCAGCACGGTGCTGGTTTGTCTGTTGATATCAGTAACACAACCAATAGTATTTTGAATTCAGACAAGTACGTAAACTAAATTACTTTCAGAAAGGAGAATAAACAATTATAATGTTATATACTATAGAAGAAAACGTACCATGATTATTACCTAAAATAATTTGTTTGTGGGTAAGATATCGCTAGACAAATGAAGTTTCAACAGTTATCTCGCTTTCTTCACATGTGTACTTACATACTATCCGGAGGAAATTTAACTATGGATGAGATCTTGAGAACACAGAACTCTTGGTTCTTTACCCAACTTATTTTGAATTCTGCAAAGCTTCACGAGGACTATATTTGCGTCAACCGTCCATAATTTAGCAGTGAAAGAGTAGTCATCCCCACCCACTACTACTCTTGGACTACTCTTTACCAACGAACAGCGAGATTAGCTAACAAATTATAGCGCCCTGAACGCAAATAATATCTCTGAACCTAGGTACAATTTCTCACTTTGTTTAAACGAGAAATTGTATTTTTTGTAACTTTAACATCTTCCGATCTGTCTTACTATTATTTCTCGCATGTCAGTTTTATATTTCTTTACACCTTTTTTCTTCTGCCACTCTTTCACTACGTCATTTCTCCACAGCAATTGATTCACCAGTATTGTGACGTCAATCTTCGAACAATGCCTCGTACTTTCTCCTATTGTTATATTTTACTGATATTCGAATGTGTTGTGTATATCTAATAGAATTAAGTTGAAGAAACGGTTTATGCTTGAAAAACTGTCTGAAAAGAAAGGTTTTTAGATTTTATTATCATTATATCCAACGTTTTTTTTGTTGTTTCTCAAAATTAATTTGCAATCCAGAAGAAACAATTATTGGCTAATTTAAAACAACGTTGATTTGTAGCAATAACCAATAGAAACAACACTGATACGCCATTACGTCAAAAGTATAACGTTTCCACATCAAAGCAACAAGTTTCGTTAAAAAAAAAAAGAATCATGACAGAGAATTTCCGCAGTTTCAATAGTAAGGCTTATAAAAGGTTTATTAACATCTTCAGATTTGGTAACAGAGTAAAGAAGGTTGTTCTTTTAAGCACCGTCTCTTATTATTTTAAAATATTTTTCCAATTAACGTTTAGAATTGGCTCTAATTTAGGATAATAACTTTCATTTCGGTAATGACTTTCCAACTTTCTTAACTGTCAAAAAATAAGTTTGTTTGTTTTTGAATTTCGCACAAAGCTACTCGAGGGCTATCTGTGCTAGCCGTCCCTAATTTAGCAGTGTAAGACTAGAGGGAAGGCAGCTAGTCATCACCACCCACCGCCAACTCTTGGGCTACTCTTTTATCAACGAATTGACCGTCACATTATAATGCCCCCCACGCCTGAAAGGGCGAGAATGTTTGGCACGACGGGTATGCGAACCCGCGACCCTCAGATTACGAGTTGCACGCCTTAACACGCTTGGCCATGCCGGGCCCAAAAAATAAGGGTTAATGTGTTGAACACCTACTCTGAACCTTTTTTGCCAAAGGTAGATGTCCCATAAGGAGATATAGTTAGCCCTATATCAGTTATCATATATGTCAGCGAAATATCCCTAATAGATCAATTTTTATTTTTTTCCCTAAATTTCGCAGATAATGCATTTACGCAGAAGAGTTCAAAAACGCAGGCTGTAGTAGAAACGGTGCTTTAGGCCTAGTATATTTCAACTCACTGGTAAATCATCAAACGTGT
The DNA here is from genome assembly GCF_004210375.1 of Tachypleus tridentatus. Classification (NCBI taxonomy): domain Eukaryota; kingdom Metazoa; phylum Arthropoda; class Merostomata; order Xiphosura; family Limulidae; genus Tachypleus; species Tachypleus tridentatus. The sequence goes on along the minus strand of NC_134837.1, from coordinate 230,085,082 downwards.
CAAAAATCATAATCTTTAAACTCGTTTATTCAAATTATTGTGTTTTCATGATTCATTATCAGAACTAAAAGTACTAAATTTAATTGTAATGAGTCGATGCTATTGAGCAACAAATTTGAGCACAACATGGCTTCTGCAGACCAAGCACTCATGCATTTGGAGGGTTTGGTTTGTTTTGAATTTCGCGCATAGCTACATGACGGCTACCTCCGCTAGCTCTCCCTAATTTTGCAGTGTAAGACTAGAGGGAAGGCAACTAGTCATCACCACTTACTGCCAACTCCTGGGCTACTTTTTTACCAACGAATAGTGGGATTGACCGTAACATTATAACACCCCCCACAGCTGAAAGGGCGAGCTGTTAGGTGTGACCGAGATTCGTACAGATTACGAGTCGAATGCCTTAACTACCTGGCTGTCATTTGGAGGGAAGGAAAACAAAAAATTCACAGAAGGGAGTGGATGATAAAGAAGTTATAGTTATAAGTGATTCATTGACAAGACGTGGGTAAATATGGAGAAAAGAATCAGATTATGCTACCCGGGAGAACAGATTAGGGAACTGGCAGAACAGGAGGTATAAAGGGGTTAGCAGAGACAAAGTTTTTGCTCTGTATGTATACTAGATGAAAAAATAGAGGCAGAGAAAAACTTAGCATAGGAAATGAGTGTAGAAGTAGTTATAATAATAGACATGTAAAAAATAGAACCGATGACTTCAGGGCAGTGCCTGGTTGGAATAGAGAAATTTGATATGAGATAACTGAAAAATGGTTTTCATGACACAAAATCTTTGAAATATAGAGTTACAGGCTATATAATAGGAATAGACTACAAAAGAGGGGGAGGGGTGGCATTATATGTAAAATATGATTTAGATCCTGTAGAAATTGAGGATATCAAAGACAATACAAAGGAGATTGAATTAATCTGGGTTTCTATTTATCATTATAAAGCGAAAAAAACTTAGCGAGAATCTGTTATAGACCATTAAATAATACTTAAGAAATTAGTGAGAAACTTTGCATTGAAATTAAGATTTCAACTGTGAACTCTACCAACATATATGTATATATATAAATATTTTAAATATTCGGAAATTCTATTGAAAATAAAAAAAATTAATTAAATATTGATATGTTGTTGTTGTTGTTTCTAATTAAGCACAAAGCTACACAATGGGCTATCTGTGCTCTGCCCACCACGGGTATCGAAACTGTATACAGTTGGTTGTAGTGGCGTTCATAGAAAATATACTACCCTTCTTCCTTTGTAGTAAATACAGGCACGTGGACACCAAAGTCACGTGCCCACTGTCCTCTGAACAGGAGGTCGAACACTGTAGGTCCTTCAGTATCCAGTCCACAGTCCTCAGTCGACAACAACGTAATTGATATTTTCTTAATAATATATACCCCGATATTTGTAACCCTTCGATGCCCATTATGACACTCTTCTCAAAATAGGGGCTGTAGTAAGTTCACATAATCTAAGTATTCATAATACACAATAAACTTAACTATATAATTTGTTCTGTTTCTTGGTGGCTTTTCACACATGAAAGACTCTAATTCCGGTTTCTCATAATTTCTGAAACTCTTTCCTATTTTGGTTGACATTCCGATTCGTGAAGTTTCGCTTCTTCTCGGTAAATGTTTTCGATGCAGTTTCAATTGAATTATATCAGTTTATCGGTAATTTCTATTTCTGTTAATTTAGCCTAATAATTTTCACTTCGAATAGGTCGTTTTTATTTAAAAATTTGCTACTGTTGTAGATTGGTTATTAAGGTAGTAAATTTTGTCTTCATCTAATGTAATTCAGCTACTTCCTGTTTGTCCAATTTGGGATCGTTTTATTTTCAGATTCAAAACGTTCATTATAGTCCCCTACTCACTTATTAAATGTATCATTTCTTCAGAACCTCGTGTTTGGTCACCCACTGTCTTATTTAATTCTGTCAGGTCATCTGTCTTTACTGTTTCAAAAAAAAAGTGTTTTAATGTATTTATACGTGCATTTATCAGCCAACGTTTCTATCTTTGTCTGTCTGAGACTGAAACGCTATTTTCGATATTTTAAGTTCGCTCAATAGTTCGTCAATTTCTATACAGTATTTATAAATTAATGTATGATAATTTTCTATTAAACTTGTCTTCTTTATCAGTAATATTCACATTATATCTGCTGTTTTATTTATAATAGTTGCAAGTTCTTCGTGTTCATTTAATTTAAAATTTGAATGTGTCAATAATCTGATGTATTGTATAAACAGAAGATCTTCTACAATCATCCTCGACCTTCCCTAGTACAGCAGTAAGTCTACGGATTTACAACGCCAAAATTAGTGGTTCGATTCCCCTCCGTGGGCTCATCAGCAGATAGCCCGATGTGGCTTTACTATAAGAAAAAACACACAATTATCCTCTTATGTCCTGCTGAAATAAAGATACCTTCTTCATGAAACACAATTCTTATTTTACTTTCGACTGGAACAATACTCACGAATTCTCCTGCTATTTTGTCGACAAGTAACATCACAACACTCCAGATGTACATAACAATACGCGGACTGTTTGAATTGCGCGGCTCCAGTTAGTTCCAGGGGAATCCGCTTGGTGTCGCTAGGTTCGCACAAATCAGCTGATTACGACGCCATTTCCCGATTGCAGGTATCTTCATTTGTGTATTAGCTACGCAGTTTTAAGTGAAGTGCGATTTTTCGTTTGGCGGATTTCAGAATGAATGACCTGAAGGAGCAAAGACTTGCTGTAAAATTTTGTGTTAAACTTGGAAAATCTGCGACTGAAACTTTTGCTATGCTTAACACGGCTTACGGTGATGTTGCTATGAAGCGTACGGCATGTTTCAAGTGGCATGAACGTTTTAAGGATGGTCGACAGTCCATTGAAGATGATGAGCGTCCTGGACGTCCTTCCACGTCAACTGACGACCCACACGTCGACAAAATCAACACCCTGGTGCGGGCAAATCGACGTCTGACTGTCAGGGAGCTTGCTGAAGAGTGTGGGATATCAGTTGGATCTTGTTACGAGATTTTGACCGAAAAATTGAAGATGCACCGCGTTGCTGCGAAATTCAGCCTTCAGAACTCGTGAGTTTTTGGCCAAGCACTCGATCACTATTCTTCCCCACCCCTACTCACCTGACCTTGCTCCTTACGATTTTTTCTTGTTCCCCAAACTCAAAAGACCCTTGAAAGGAAGAAGATTTGAGACGATTCCCGAGATTAAGGCAAATGCGACGAAGGAGCTGGAGGACATTACAAAAGAAGCATACCAGGACTGTTTCAACAAGTGGAAACACCGTTGGGATAAGTGTGTGCGTTGGGGAGGAGAGTACTTTGAAGGGGTCCCAGACCTGTAACTTCTAAATAAAGTATATTTTGTTTTATGACGTCAGTCCACGTATTTTTTGAACAGACCTCGTATATCTGGAATTAATTCGCATAACTTAACTATTTAAAAGAAATAACGTAACATATATGCGATCGCACATAATATTAGCCTATAATTAAATACAGCAACTAAGAAAGTTTATCAAGATAAACTAACATATGGTTTAATGTTCTTATGACATCTGATTTATCATTATTTACATTCACTACTTTTATGGGAGTCTTTAGTGAGTGCTGTAATGTCTTTATGTCAAACTTTACTCTTCACGTTCTACGTGCTAGTGCTGTTTCTTGTTGCTAGGTTATCGGACCTCGTGATCTCAAGTAATCATCATGTGTTACTGGTTCAACCAGTGGAGCACCTGGTTCTTCCGATATTTCTTCAGATATACTGATTTATTCTGGTATATCATCCTCGCTACATTCTGGTTCAGTATCAGAGATAGGTTCAACCATTATCATTTGCTGGTGTGGGTTTTTCTTCAGCAGTATTTATATCCATAAGAATTACTACGATTTCTCCTTTTACTACTTCGACTATCTCTCTCTCTTCGATTAACCTTTGTCGTAAGTGTATATCATTCCCCTACATTCTTCAGTCTATTTACAGTTACTAACTGTTTAGTTCTATCATATTACACAATTACTGAATTTCATAATTAACAGAGCTTGTTTGCATCATTGTCCTAAAGGCTCCTTTCCATAACTTCTTATTGTTGTTGCTTTTTCAACACAGACATTTACAACAAACCTTATCTCATATTTTCATATCACTTATCTGGACTTTATTTTCAACTTGTTTTTTATCTTTGCTCTTCTGCTTTTATTAAATGTTTATTTGAAAAGCTAATTCCATTTTTTAATCATCTCAGTTTTATAATCTTCACTTATAACATAATTCAATATAATGGGTAGTAATATCTCCTGTGTTGATAAAACTACATCTCTACCATGTAAAAGGAAAAAATTTCTTCCGTATGTAAATTCGTTTACTGAACTTTTATAAGCTTATAATAAAATGGTGTCCGCTAATCCTAAATCTTTTGATCTTTTTCACAATATTGTAAGATCATAAATACCAACGTTCGACTGAATCTTTCTACCAAGCCGTTAGGATGATAAGCTGTGTTTTCATTTTTTGTTTACTCTCAAGGTTTGACAAATTTCGTTCATTAAATGAGAAATAATGTTACCATCCAGGTCTGTTAAAAGGTACTGTGGTACTCCATGTCTGCATATTATTTGATTTAGAAACGATTTATCGATTGTCTCAGCTACCTGATCTGATAAGCATATGGCTTCTGGATATTAGGTTAAATAGTCTGCTACTAATACATACTTATATCCTACAGAATATGTTGGTAGAGGACCTAAATTATGCACAGCTACTAACTGAAAGTATCTGGTTAAAGTTGGCATTCTTTGTAAGGGTTATCTTTCAAATGTGAATTTGTTTTTCGTTTTTGACATTCCATTTCATAATAATATATTTTCTTATATTTTGCCATAAAAATCTTTATCTTATTCTATTATATGTATGCTGGAAAAGGAGGGTTTTGATAAGATATCATAATTTTATTATTTAAGTTAAGGTTACAGCTGTATTAATCATTTCTTCACTAGTTTTTTACTTCTAACTCTGTTGTATAACAAATCTGAGCCAAATATGTATTCAGTTTCTGGTTCTTGTCCTTTTGACACTTTTTGTGTTAAAGTTTTAACTACTGGATTTTCGTTGTGCTCTTTAACTATATGATATAAACCTCATAGTAGTCTAAATCCAGTTTTTCTTCCTTTATGACATGTTTATATTTATTTACATCATTTTTTACCTTAATTCTACTCAATAGATCTACGTTACAATGTTCTCTGTCTGGCCATTGCCTACCTTCGAAATTATAGTAGTGTAATAATAAATACTGTCTTCCTAACCTTGATGACAAGTCTTTCAAAGTTATTAAACATCGTAAAGGGGCATGATCTGTAATAATGGTAAATTTTCTATTATACAGATAACAACGTAATGTTTTAATGCCAATTACCACAGCTAAGTATTCTTGTTCATTTACTGAATAATTCATTTCAGCTTTTCCTAACTGTGTACATTGATAAGCAGAAGAATGTTCTTTTCCATTCTCATCTAACTGAGATAATACAGTACCTATCAATAACTCTGAAACAGCTCTTTCTCAGAACACGTTTTTGTAAAAATTGGGTAAATCAAGGTTGGAACTTTCAGCAGTGTATCTCTTAGCTTCTTAAAAGCTTCTTGTCTTGTGTCTGTCCAGCAAAAGGTTATGTCTTTCTCAGTCAATTCTGTAAAAGGTATGGCTAACATAACAAATTGTGAAATGGATCTTTTCTAAAAACCTACAAGACGTAGAAATGAATAGATATATTTTACTGTTTCCGGTAATAGATAATCTTTACATAATTCCTGTTTCATTTTATCAGGTTTTACACTTTCCGTGGTTACTATGTTACTTAAGTATTCTACTTCTTTACTTAAAAACGGACATTTTCTTGGTTTAAGCTTTACACTAAACTTACTGAGTCCATCGAATATGTGTCTTAAAAACAATATTTTATCAAACTGTTTTAATGACCAACGACATTCTGACTTGTACGATAATACAGTGAGACAAATCGAACACCAGAAGCAAGAAAAACACTCCTTTGTAACTTAAATTGCATGTGAGGCTTCTTTCCCCAGATACAACCCCACTTTGTGATTTTTATGAAAAACTTGTTCTCTTGTTATAACCTCTACTTTTTTTCATGAATTGTACTCTAGTTGTGTTGAAGGGTAATATCAGTGGTTTATCGGATTGTTTGTTTTTGAATTTCGTGTAAAGTTACACGATGGCTATTTGCACTAGTCGTTCCTAATTTAGCAGTTTAAGACTAGAGGGAAGGCAGCTAGTCATCGCCACCCACTGCCAACTCTTAGGCTACTCTTTTACTTATTGTTTAAACATTATCATTTTTTCATAATTTTTGTATTTTTCTAAGAATATACCACTGTCATACCAACAACAATCTATGTAGAAAATGAGGTGTTCAACAATCAGTTCCAGATCAAGATGATCGTAAAACCTAGCCACCTTGTGTTCGTAGATCCTACGAGCCGTATCAAGTTAAACCAAAATTTAGATAAATATATAGATTTTCTAAGCATACATCACCGTAGATGCGCAAACGCTGTGCGAATTAACATTTTTATCAATAATATACTAATACCCTGTAATATATTGAATTCTATTAAAAATGGTTTAGTATGAAATAACTTATGGAATAAGAAAGCTTGTTTAGTGAAATATATTCATGTGAATGTTAGTACACAGACTAAAGCGTATATACAAAAATATATCGTATAAGTTAAAGATGTAATAAAGTTTTTAGAGTAAAATGTGTCTTTCATGTTTATTATTTTTCGGCCCTCTAAAATTAACGTTTAAGGAAAATTTTCTTGGACCTATAGTTTTTCGTAGTCCCTAAGCACTGCGCCTGATAAATAATTCGGCCATAACAACAATACACCTTTCAGCTCGTCATACCATCTTTGTTATGCACCATGTGCATACGAGTCTGCAGTGTGTGTCTAAACAAACCAGATTTGGGCAGTAAGAATGGAGAAGCTTTATCTTAATATTGGTATTAAGTTTTAAACTACTTTTTCCTGACAGGATAAATTACAATTTACATCTAAAAGACTTAGTGATCGGATTTATATATATTTTTCGAACGTTTTTGTTTGCTTGCATGTTGGATTTTTTTTCTTGTTAAACACAACGCTACACATAGCGTTTTGTTTGTACTCAGCCCAACGCTATCATCGAAACCCGGATTTTAACGTTAGAAGTCCTGAAGCTTATTGCTGAACCACCGAGGCGTTTCGAAACACTGTTTTTATGTTTCAGTAATAATAACTGTTATTGTTGTACGATAAATAATTACACAGGTATTTGTTTGTATTATGTGGTCCAAGTTTCACTTCAGGTGTTACTGGTTGCAGTAGTTTCTAATTAACGTAAATACTAAATAAAACAAGAGACTGTTATAAAACCTTTAAGGATAACTAAATATTAAGACATATAAATGTTTTATTACCTAGGAATTTTAACCGTTGTTTTAATCACGAACTTATAGATATGTTTTGGAATAGCTGAGTTTCCTCTCAAACGAAAAGTTATAACCTTTATTGTACTTAAAAAAACACTTTAGTTTTAACGTTTTTCTTCAATATGTGTAAATTTATCGATACTCAGAAACTAAATGAATGAATAGACTAATTAGTTATAAATGATTTACATAGGAATGTTCTTAGCCGACTTCAACATTATTCTTGTCAGAGTATTTAGTATATAGAATTCCAGATCTTAATGCGTTTTTCTTTTATTCAGGATTAACTTGGAGTTTTGTCTTTCACATAACAAGAGTTATATATATATATATATATTAAAACCTTTTGAGAACAAATACCTTTTTCAATCCACCCACAAACAGCTGTCAAGTGTTTGTTGAACTATAGTGATATTCACACAAAACTACTCTAGGGTTGTATACACTAGGCGTTCCTAATTTTGAGCTGACAGACTAGAGAGGAGAGTGTGGGGGATTGCTAGTTAATAGCATCCACATCAACACTTGGGTTGTTTTAGTTTGACCAGTTATTATGATTTGAATATCATCTTTTAAGGTACCCACAGCTCCAAAGTTCGAAACACGATTTAATTTTTTATTTTTTAGCGGAAACGGGGCATGAACGCCGTACGTGTATATGGACATGTTAACCATTGGGCCCTATTGCATTCATAAAAGTTTAAAAAATAAAAGTTTATTTTCAAAAATATTATTCAGTACCTCGAGAAAATTTGAACAAGTTCGTTGTGCATCTTTTATATCTTGAAAACGCCCTCCGGTGGCTCATCGAATCGTCTGAAGGTTCAAAATTGGATTTCGATATTATATGTGGGTACAAGACAAATAGCCAGCCCCATTGTACAGCTTTGTACCTGGCATTAAAGGAAAATAAACAAGTTTTATAATATACATTCGTAAACATTAACAAAGAAAGGTGTACTTTTTTTATACGTACCCCGAGTTCACTAAAGTTTATGTGTAAACAGTGACAGAATATTGGAAAATTCTGTTCTCACAGAAAACACTGTAATTCCGTGAAGCAACAATGGAGCATTGATAAATTAGCAGAATGTATGAAGAAACAATCGAAGGAATGTGAGTTTTTGTTCTTTAAGTGCAATGTTTGTCCTGAAGATGAAAGTATTTTGGAATGTTGCACATAGGATCGTGAAATTGTGTTCTTTTGAACTTTACCAACGACCTGTGTTTGTATAGTTGTCATCGGTCAGTCAGAAAATGTTTTCTTAAGAATCGTATTGTTTGTTACATTCCTTTTTTGTTGTAAACCCGTTCATTTTCATGGGGTAGGAACGATTTTATATAACAAAGTTGTATTTAAAGTAACTTTGAGACAGCGGTCTAATAGTTACTGAACACATATAGCATTTTATGTACTTCACCCGAGGTAAGTTAACCCATTCATTTTTGCTCTACAGAAAGCAATTTCTCTTTCTATGTGGGACAGCGGTGGTAAATCTTCGGATTTATAACACTAAAATCATAGGTTCGACCCCTGTCAGTAGACACAGCAGATAGCCAGATGTGGCTTTGCTATAGTTTTTATACTTATTCCATTAAGAAGAGGCCAATATCAAGAGAAGGAAGACAGAACAACCATAAAAGGAAGTGAAACTTGTCATTATTTAAGAATCGGTCCATCACGTTACAAATTAAAACAACTGTATGACTGCAGAAAAAAATTGTTTGTTTATTTGTTTTTTTAATTTCGCGAAAAGCTACTCAAGGGCTATATCTGCGTTAGCTGTCCGTAATTTTGCAGCATAAGACTAGAGAGTTTGTTTGTTTTTTAATTTCGCGCAAAGCTACTCGAGGGCTATCTGCGCTAGCTGTCCCTAATTTAGCAGTGTAAGTCTAGAGGGAGGGCAGCTATTCAACACCACCCACCGCTAACTCTTGGACTACTCTTTTACCAACGAATAGTGGGATTGACCCCACAGCTAAAAGGGCGAGCATGTTTGGTGCGAGGGGGATTCGAACCCGCGACCCTCAGATTACAAGTCGAACGCCTCAACTCCCCTGGCCATGCCAGGCCTGCAGAAAAAGAAAGACCATTTGATTGTGATATTAGTGGAGGTTTTTATGTCAAATAATGTATTCAGTGTTACCATTTCGCGCGAATGTTCTCTAGCTTTTGAGGTCAACTAGATAGTGCAGAAAGTTGAATGTGATGTAATATAATGCAGTTCAGGGGTGTAGGTCCTGGGGGATAGAGGGTATACATCCCCCCTTCATTTTAGGTGGGGGGTATGGTGCATACAATCATCCCACCCTACAGTTTTGTCTGTTGAATTGTTTTATTGCATAACAGGCCTGCAAATTGTGTGTTTGTTCTTGTGATTCTCGTATTCTTACCAATCGCATTACATAATTAGGACTAGATGTAGGCTTTTTCAGTAGCCGAAATGTACATCTTTAATATAGGCGTGTTTCTAAGCTTTTCAATCTAAGCGATAGTTCGTAAGTATCAGTCAGTAGGCCTAAGTATACATGCAAGTATCGTGACAACAAGATTACTTTGTGACTGCATGTTTACAGCTTTCAGGTTCACGTAATCAGAAATTACCAATTTGCAAATTGAACAGTCCACATAAGTGGTTGTAAGAATCATCCCACCCATCGGGTGTAAAAAATCTTCGCCCCTGATGCAGTTTGAGGGTGAACCTTCATTTTTGAAAGGAACGTTAATGAAAGAATGAACTCTATTTTTTCATAATGTTTAACTCTAAAAGAAAAATGAAAGTCCGATCATTTTCGTTGGAATGCACTCTTCCTTTCAGAAGATAAAATAATTTTGTTTCTATTACAAAAATAAAGCATATTTCACAATTTACATTTGGGCGTTTTTAAATATGTGTATCTATACTAAAACAGGCCCGGCATAGCCAGATGGTTAGGGCGCTCGACTCGCAATATGTAGGTCGTGGGTTCGAATTCCCGTCACACCAAACATGCTCCCCCTTTCAGCCGTGGTAATTAGAATTTGACCATTAATCCCACTCTTCCAAGATAAAAGAGTAGCCCAAGAGTTGGCGGTAGGTGGTGATGACTAGCTGCCTTCCCTTTAGTCTTACACTGCTAAATTAGGTAGGGGTAGCCCTCGTGTAACTTTGCGCGAAATTGTAAAACAAATAAACTATACTGAAGAAAGGTACTTATTTATATGTCTGTAACGACCATTTTCAGATTTCATAACTTTTTTTCGGGAAAATCGAAAAAAACACATAAAATGGATAAATGTATAATACATTTCTTTGGAAATTCAGTCCACATTAAAATCAACCCAATGTTTCGTAGAGATTTCAAGTTGAAAGAAATGCCATTGTGTAGGTACTTAATTGTGGTTTGTCCTTGTTGACTTAAAATATATATCTATATCATAATTTGTGTACTTAAAACAATAATAACATAATCCCCAAACTGATGGTGCAAACTGTATTTCCATAGTTACTACACTCCTTTCACCTGTCATCAAGCTCTACGTAACGCGTATCCTGATTCGTTGCTTTATCTATGATGAAATGTGTTGAGAGCTGCTATTGGATTATGAATAGTTGGCTGATTTATAACTATACGCAGGGTAAAAGGCAATCATATGCTCTTACAGTTTCATAAACTGTCATCTTTAAATACAAAATAAAAAAGTGTTTATTGGTATGAGACGTGTTTTTAATAATCGAATACTTAGAGGGTATGAACTTAATTATAGATAGAGGATCGTCTGAAATTATAACATCAAAAAAAGAAGGATTGAAACCAAATGTTATAATTTCTTTCTTTAGCAGAAAATCGGAGGTTTATCTCACAGTCAGGTGGCCATGACGTACATATTGTTCATATACTCGCTGGTGTCGTTGGTGGCGCTACTGCTATCTCTATTAATCGCCTGTTATTTCAAGTGATGTGATTTTTTTTTACTCGTATCACTTTTTGTATATCCAATCTGTAGGTAAGTAGTTTATAATTATTTATTTAAAAATTATTTAAATTTAAATTTACAGCATTGGTTCGTGGTGTTTTATAAAGCAATGCTCTAAATGTAAATTAGCAAAATTGAACAAGCAACAATGAAACAAACTTCCTTACTAACAAATAAAAAATCATACCTGCTAAGTATTTTCTAATTACAATATTTTTAAACTGTTATAAATTAAAGTCTAATAATATCTAACTTATATTATTTCACATAATTTAACTTGAGACGTATTTGAAACAAGCATATCTTGATAATCCATAATTTCACTGGATGAATAGAAGATGTCAATCAATAGAATTTCAACTCCTCAATGGTTTATGAATTGACCAAAGGTTATCACTATAACTAACAGACAGACTATATTGTCTCTTTCAAGTTAGATCAAATTGATGACAAAGATCATCATAAAGTAATCTATATTGTCTCTTTCAAGTTAGAACAAATTGATGACAAAGATCATCATAAAGTAATCAATATTGTCTCTTTCAAGTTAAAACAAATCGATGACTGAAGAGCGTCATAAAATACCTTGATATGCGTAGTTTTTCAGTTCACCATCGACCCACGATGAAATGCGATCTCCATCAAGTTCATCCGTAAAACTTACGAGAAACTATCCTAGAGGTGAAGCGTCAGTTCCAACTGATATATGAATGATACTACACCACAATACAGGCGGACCTAACTTTCAAATATGTTGCGCAATTTCAGTCAGGCGTGAGAAGTGGTGCGTCAGCTATAAAGATGTTCGTTTAGTGACTGAACTTTAGTCACTCCGAGGAAAATATTCATGTTTGCGATTCCAGTGGGGAGCAATAACTCCATCATTGACAGGGGTAACATCTGTAATAATCTTGGCTGGATCATGCTTTAATGTACAATATTCTTTAACAAATGTTACATACGTCAACTGGGTGACATCCATGACAGTAACACTCACAAAACTGTTTCGTTCCATACAGAATACATCTACCTTTCAATTAAAAATTTGTTTTTCTGTACCATTCAGGGTATACTTATTGTTAATTCCTTTTGATCGTATACTGGCCTGTATGTGTCATAGCCTTGGTCAAGGATCAGAGCGGTGTACAATGAAGGGCTCGAATTACTCGTTTATATAACCGTACACGTGAAAACAATGTTGGTGTATATAAGGGGTAATTATGACACGTTGAAAAACATCTTGTCCTTAAATTAGATAAAGTACTATCGGAATATGTCAATATCAGAACGGTGTATGTGAATAAACATGAAGAAAACACAATTTTAGTTATCGGTTGGTTATGTACATATGTTTTAAAAATGTATAAAAATTCAATAACAAAACATCTTAATATTTAATGTTAGATATCAAAATATTTCCTGTACATCTGTTTCTGTAAAGCAAAGATGTAACTTTCCTCCTGTTGCTATAGATACCATTCCAAAAATTTCTTTCGAAGTACTGTTGGCATGGTGTCTTATGAATAAAGTCTGATGTTTGGTACGAGTCCCTGGCAATTATCTTTGGTTCCTCTGTGTAACAAATATGGGTAATATTCCTTTTATAATTTTAGTAGGCCAGAACACAGCTAAAGTTACAGGAATAAAACTGAAACTGTTAATGATCCCGAACTTGAGGTATTATATCTACACCGACAATGATACTTGACTTAGTGTAGTTTTGTGCTTAACGTCAAACAAACAAGCTTTAGACCCTTTAGAAATTGTTTCTTTACCGTCAAATTCACGGAGAACTTTGTAATAAATTTCATATCTTCCTTTATTAGTGTCAAAATCATATGTTTGTAAAAGATCTGTAACATTCCTAAACTGAAGAAAATACAAATGATTTGGTTCTATGAACGTAAATTTTACAGCCGTCATACTTAATTTTTTCACACCAATAATTCTCTTAAAAACATTGTTTTATTGTTTTTTTCAAGATTTTGAAATAATAACTGTATTGATAAAACCTGAGATGATATAATTTGAGTTTTATTTATAATTTATACCTGTTATAACAGCCTACCGATTTCAAAAATCAGCTGAAATCTATATATATTGACCTTCTGTAAAAATGTTAGAGTAATGTACAATATAATAGGTCGAGCAATGATGATCATTTAATTATGCAAATCCTTTATCATAATTCGAGCAATTCAAACTTAAGCCAAGTGAACCTTGATCTACTTTTAATCGTGTCTATGAGAAGAACAAATAACAGAAAAACAGCCAGACTGATCATTAGAGTGAGAACCTTGACAAAAATGTCTTTTGTAAAATAATCTGCAAACATGTAAAAATAATTTAATTACATGAAAAGATTTCCCCCTTCTTCACCTTACACAATTATATAGCTTGTTATTGTCTCTTTCTTTAGCTTGTAAGTTTACTTACATGTTAGTGGCTGAGGGTGAAAGTAGTGAAATCTAAACTACAAATAAGCCTGTCTCTCTGGCTTCTCCATTTGACTAGGACTAATGGATATTGAGTTTAATTCCTACACGAAAATAACAAAAATACATATTAATTCAAGCTTCATAACATACAAAAATATTAATAAAGGGTAAATATGCTTACAAAGTCAAAATCACTTTTTGTATCCCATTACAGAAGTAGATAATGTTTATTACATAACCTTCCTACACTTGCAAAATCAATTGACCAATATGTGTAACATGCTGACTTTATATACGTAGACTTGACCTTCATACTCTAATTATATATTTATACCATATAAATCTGAGAACATTAAATGTATGAATAGATACTTTCATATGCGGTCGTCTAGAAACAGGTAAATGTAACTGTACTACATTACTTGGCTCAGCGATAAGGCTAATGTCTAATAACGCTACAAATCGGGTTTCGTTACTTTCGGTGAGAAGAGTATAGATATCTGTTTGGGTAATTTTCTGCTTAAGAACAACAACACAACACTTTAATACATTACAGTTAGTGACACATTTGCTGAGTTTGGATATTTTATGTATCGGGCAACACGATACATTCCTTTCAGGAAGACGTAGATAACACACTATCTATCCTCTGGTGTCACTTTATAGAACTATACGTCCCCTATCAAATTCTTCATCTTCATCTGGATTTGGTCCATGTTTTGGACCAGAGAGGATCAGGTATAACATAGACCTCTTCCCCCCTCCCTGGAACTGTTATTTTATCTGAACTGCTACTAAATCCTGAGTAATTAATTATCATTGTTACTTTGTTGTTGTATTCCTTACAGTACATTAAATTTTGCCCATTGTCTGCAGTTTTAATTAACATAACATTTTCACGGAGTAATATCAATTCATATGTTTTCATAGCTTCTCTTTTTTATGATCGCACAATTAGTCTGTGTTCACAATACAGTTCCACATAATAGTCATATGCACATAAACACATAATCCTATTTTTACAATCAAAACTCTCTTAAAATAGAGTTACGTTTCTATCTATAGCCTAATTTGGACTTTTAATTTTTTTTTATTTATGACGTTCAGAGGGGAGAGGTACTCAGGGCTAGGTTCATCATGTATTATATAACTCTCTAGTTTGCTCACCAGTTCATTTGTATTCATATTTTTCTTATAATATTGAAGCGAGTTATCCAGGAGTCTGTTTAATAGAACTGGCGTGTTTGAATAGTTGTGTAGAAAAACGGAGTTTGTTGATCGTGGAACTGTATATGCTTTCATTAAAATACAATGTAGTATTTGCTGTAGTTTGTTTTTGATACATTTATCCATGTTATACAGACATATTCTACGACTGGTCTTATGTTTGTTTTGTAAAGTTTTAATGTATTTATTGTTGAATCTTCTTTTTATCATTCACATTCCTAAGGTAACTCACTCTTGTCCAAATTCTAGTTTTTATGCTATTAATGTGTGATATCCAGTTTAATTTTGAGTCAAAGTAATCACTAAGAATTAACAGTTTCGACAAGTGAACGATTTAGGTGGTTTTAGAAAAAGTTTTTTACTTCTTTACGTAATAAACAAGGATATGTTTGACTTGGTATGGACGTCAGGCAGATTGGTATTAAAGGATAAAAAGAAAAGGTACTTTATAAGCGCAAAACACTATTACACAGAATTTCATATCAGTCTATGTTTATAAATACATATATATGAACATTACATAAAGTTTGAAACAGGAACTTTGTATCTATTTCTTAACTTTCAAAACTTATGGACAGTAAATGTAAAACTAAATTTCAAGATTAATAAATCTGTAGCAGATGAAGACAGAAATAAATTGATTTTTTTAATACGTAAAGAAACCGAACGTGATATAATTTTAACAGGTAATAAAAAAGTAACTAAAGATATAATATGTTAATGAAGTTCAAAATTGGGATTATTTTGATGAAATTAAAATATAATATTAATTAAATTGTAACTTTTGAGATGACCTCATGAGTGTTACTGGAGTTGTTTGTAGGTTTGTGGTTAAACACAAAGCTACAGAGTGGTATATCTGTGCTATGTCTATCAACCTGATACTAAGTGTTGTAAGTCCGAAAACATGCTGCTGAGTCACTGGGTGGCTTATTGGACTTAAGAAACAGTGAAAGGTAATCAAGAAGAAATAAAATAAAAAATAGTAGAACGAGGCAGAAAATTAAAATATTATAGAAAAGGTAAAATAGAGATAGTACATTATATTAATGAGCAAGAAAAGTCAAATATTAGGAAGAAAATAGTGTTTCAAAATGTAACAGGTTTTATTCCAATATTGTATTACAAGTGTAATCGTAATCATTCTTTGGCAGCTTTTGGGAAGCAAACACGACATAAAATATTAATTTACTATCTTATTGTTCATAATAATTGAAAACGTATTGACTATCGATAAGGCCTGGCATGGCCAAGCGCGTTAAGGCGTGCGCTTCGTAATCTGAAGATCGCGAGTTCGCGCCCGAGTTGCGCCAAACATGCTCGCCCTCCCAGCCGTGGGGGCGTTATAATGTGACGGTCAATCTTACTATTCGTTGGTAAAAGAGTAGCCCAAGAGTTGGCGGTGGGTGGTGATGACTAGCTGCCTTCCCTCTAGTCTTACACTACTAAATTAGGGACGGCTAGCACAGATAGACCTCGTGTAGCTTTGTGCGAAATTCCAAAACAAACAAATAAAGACTATCGATAATAAGTTGTTAAGCACAGATAAATATAAAACACGCTATATCAGGAGTCACCAAACGTTTTTTTTCACAGGGGGCCAGATTACTTTGGGAATGAGAAGCGTAGGCCACATGATCATTATGTTCAATACACATAAGCTAGATCAAAAGCTCTCTGTAAAAGACATAACACTAAGTTTAGGATGCCACATAAGCCATGTGGGAGTAGCATGCAATACACACATATAATAAAAAAAACAAACAGAAATACAACCAACATTTTTATTTACCAAAAGGTTATCAAAGAAGGTGACATTAGCAAAAACAATTGTCACATCGCACATAGTGAGTACATATCTGAATTTCACTAAGCCGCAAAATGTTAGTGAGATTTATGAAATTGGCGTTTTGCTTTCAAAATATCTTCAATGTTCGGTTTTCAATTGCTGCATCCAATCATTAAAATTGCTTTCAAATGTTCATCAGTCAACCTTGATCGATGTACCGATTTCACATACTTCATTTTTGAAAATGCTTGTTCACAGGCACAAGTTGTTCCGAACACTGATGCCATACCAGATGCGAACTGCTTCAGCTTTGGAAAATCACCTTCAGGTATGCAGCTGTAAAATTCAATAAGTTGCCCCTCTCTGTGTTTTGCTTTCAACAAGTCATTTCCTTGCAAATCGATGACATCCAGCTGAAGTTCCACTGGCACGTCATCAATGACACAATCAAAAGGATTCCGAAAAAGGAGAATGTTACTTTCGATTCTGTCGAGATCCGAAAATATCTCTAAAAATGCTTATTTAAATCACCAATAATCTTTTTCTGAAACTCCAGGTTGACATCTTTGTTATGTCAGCATGAAACTCATTGAAACACTGAAAACGAGAGAGGTTTCCTCCTTCCAAATGTGCTTCAAACAATGACAACTTTCTCTGAAATCCTTTAATGATTCTATAGAGATCACAGACAAGGTTATTCTTCCCCTGAAGTTTCAAGTTCAATTCATTCATGTGAGATGTGATGTCAAACAAAAATGACAACTTTGACAACCAGGTTGGATCCGACAGAAGTGGATCGGCTCTATATTTCTCAATAAGAAATATATCAATTTCTCTTCTCAGCTTATAAAAACGAGACAAGACTTTACCGCAGCTGAGACACCTCACCGTCGTGTGATAAGACAAGTCACAGAAATTCGAATCAATTTCTTCAAGAAACGCCTTGAACTGGCGATGATTAAGTGCATGACCCCGAATGAAGTTCACTGCAGAAATGACTGGTTTCAGCACGCAAGAAATATCTAAGTCTTTTCCACAGAGTGCTTGCTGATGTATGATGCATTGTATGAACAGAGCGCTTGGGAGTTGAAGATCTTCCAACTGTTTCCTGATCAGCCCCACCAGACCCTTCTTTACTCCAGCCATGTTTTTTCCACCATCAACTGCTACACCTCTAAGCTGATTCCACTGAAGGTTATAGTCTTGCAAAGTTTTATGCACTTCCATGAAAATGTCTTTTCCAGTTGTTTTTCCCTGCATGCTGCAAACTGATGCCAACTCTTCCGTGATCTGAAAGCCCAAATTAACTCCACGAATGAACACGAGAAGTTGTGACGTACTCGAGAAATCAGTAGACTCATTCAGTGCCAGAGAATACCATAGGAAGTTTCTCGCTTTTTTGGTGTATCTGTAATGCGATGTTCTCTCCAAGTTCTTCTGCTCTCAGTACAACTGAAGTTGCTGAAAGGCTGATACTTTCAAAGAAATTGGCTTTTTCAGGACACAGATCATTTGCTGCTTCCATCATACACTCTTTGATGAAGTTACTGTCAGTAAAAAGGTTTTCCTCGCTCTGCCATCCTATGCACTATTTTGTAACTTGTACGAGTGACAGATTCATTTTCAGCAAACTTTCTCGTGAAGAGATTCTTTTGAGGTTCAAAAACACGTTTCATGGATTCAAATTTCTCAGAAAGGAAATTTCCTAAAAATTTTTAATATGTTGATAGATATTTTGTTTAATGGTGACGCCGAAGATTGTACTCTTTCAAAACGGCAACACTTTCGGTGCATATCACACAAGTAGCTTTCTTATTTTTTTGTTTCCACAAAGAAGTACTTTTCTCCCCATTCTTCATTGAAAGCATGACACTCAGAGTCCGCTTTTCTTCTTTTAAAAGTAGCCATAACGATGAGTGAAAACAAAACAAAACAGGATCTTAAAATGAAAAACACAGAACGCTGTGAGAAAAGTATTGTACTGGTCCAAGAACGTTGGTTGATGGTGGAAAAAACATGGCTGGAGTAAAGAAGGGTCTGGTGGGGCTGATCAGGAAACAGTTGGAAGATCTTCAACTTCCCAAGCGCTCTGTTCATACAATGCATCATACATCAGCAAGCACTCTGTGGAAAAGACTTAGATATTTCTTGCGTGCTGAAACCAGTCAAAATATATTGAAACGTACGTTTGCCACGACACTTACCTGAGAACTAGTTACGAAAAGCGCATAACCCAATTGCTAAGAGAAATGAGCTTGCTGAAGCGGTAACCCTAGGCCGCTGAATTTACAAGACGAGTGGATAGGACGAGGGTTAAGTCTGTACTTTTTTTCGAAATCCTGATGCTTTCATAGCTACGTGCCTCGATATGAATAAACGGGCAGCAAGGACGAAAGAAGAATTTTCCTATTGGTTAAAAATGCGCGTGACTGCCTTGTTTCTTTTTATCATAACGTCTTGTGTTTGCCAGCTAAATCGACCATCGGTGTGATTTATTTTGTTATAACAGTCGGACATTTAATGAAATGTCACTTTTTATTTCCAAGCTGTTGACGGGCCGGACAAAATGACCTCGAGGGCCGTATCCGGCCCGCGAGCCGTGGTTTGGTGACCCCTGATCTAAGGCATAGTTTTACCGGCGAATTTCTTCTAGAGAAATTTGTAGAATAAAAAATCAATTTCCTTTATTTTGTTTTGTTTGTACTGAGAATTCTGGATCAGATTTGTTTTGTATTTACTTCCATTTAATTTAATATCGATATTTTCTTTTACCAAGACTATTGGAGTTGTATTTCAAACGTTAATCACGATTCGAATTGTGTTCTTTTTCGAATTACCGTTAAGTTGCTATTAAACAGTAACGCTTAACAATATTTCTTGGACGACCAGTTATTGTACGTTGCACGTGCGGTAATTGTTGAAATACATATATTTATTATCAAATGGTTCATTTTTTGTAAGAATTTTAAAATAATCTTGATGTATTACTTTAAATGTTTTGATTATTTCTTTCATTGATATGTTAATCTTCTTATATACAATTAAAATTTATTACTTTTTTCAATCACTTGGAGACGCTCCCAGCAAACATTTTATTTCGAGACAGAAATATGCCTATAAGTTAACGACAAACCCGAAGGAACGTTTTGAAATGAAACTACGTATCAGAAAACAGAATGTAACGTAGATAGACCAACGAGAATTAAACAATGCTACAGTTGTTATGTATAATAATTTTATTTCGTACGACTTATGTTAGGAACTTTTCGTATTACTATCTCAAACAACCGCAAGTTCAAATAGTAGTTAATATGTATTAAATTTAATTGCCAACAAGTTTGATGCACACAATTTTTTTTACGTAAGTATATGTTAATGTACAAACACCAAAACAATACAATTTATAATTACGGTTATTACTAATAGTTATTACAAATGATGGTTTTATACAACAGTTTTACAAACTTACAGACAATACTGAGTCCTATATCCGGTATAAAACTGAATATTTTATTGGCGATCCAAGCACGCGCTGAACAAATTAATTCTGAGTTGATATTGTTGCACCTGTCTTAAGCTAACGTCGTCTTTCTAAAAAAGTCTCATCATACCCTTACTTATTTATATCTTTCGGCGAAGATATTTAATGTCTCAGGAGAAATAATAACGTCTGAAGCTCTTCATTGAAGTTGAATGGTTTGTAATACTCGAAATGAATTAACGTTTCTGGTCCAACGTTCCTATTAATAGACGTCATCACCGTTAGAATTTCCTAGGCCTATACCACAGTGACTCTAGCTTACCCACAATATTCTGTTTTCTCTCTCGGCTTTTTATAAGATTCACGCGAGTTTGTAGAAATTTCCAAACTGTTCTCTTTCGCCTTCTTCCAACAAATATTTTTGCTTTTTACTTTCGATAATGCAGACGTTTAGCACTGGTAAGGGCAGATAAAGTTTAATACATGGTATAAGATATTATCACTACTGGTGACATATTAAGTACACATTTCTTTAATAAGAGTGTTTAATGACAGATAGATAACAAATGTTACTAGTACTCCTATGTACTGGCAGTACACATCAGTTCTGGTGAAGGACAACAGTAATGTAAATTCCCACATGTGAGGATAATTTGAATCAGTACTGTGTAGACATGTTTTTAATACATTAAATTCTTGATCTACAGGGTGGCCCGTAAATTATGCAGCGAGATTGAGGGACAACAAACAGATACACCGGATACAAAAGATATAGGAATGGGTAGGGACTTACGGGTCACCCTGTAGTTGTAGTATTTGAAGTTTACCTTCAGGCTACATAAAATACTTTCCTCAACTAAAATTTATTTATTGTGTAAGATAAACTGCTTTAAGTATGTTTTCTTGTTTTATGTTACAATTTTCAGGAAGAAAAATATATAATGTTTGTAACCGTTTTGTATTATCTTATTTGAGAGAACCCTAATATAATATTTTTTTCCTGTTCGTAAGTTCTGGCCTCTAGAATTCACAATAGAAATAATGTATTAAACTAAAATAGCGAACAATTGTACCTGCTTTTTAACTGCAAATTTTCAGAACATTTTTTTCATATTGTGGAAGCTTTGAATACTACTGAAAACTTGTAAAAATGTGTTGAATGATGAATTGTTTTGGTTTAAGTGCACTGCTTGGTCTGTTTCATCTGATTTTGCATACTATCATACATCTTGAAGGTGAGTCATTTCTTTGAAAACCTTTCTTGTCAGCATCTGAAAGATGGTGGTTGATGTCAACAACTAATGTGGTCCCAGTAATTGTAACTTTAATATGATGAATAGGTCTCTGTGGGGGCCTATAATTATTTAAAGTTTACTATGCGAGTGTTAAACGTTTCACATACTGCAGCTGTTTTTTGGAAGTACGAATACTTCGCATCAGAAATAACTTGCTACATATTTAATTTACATGATTAATTTTCGGTGGCATCACACTACTTACGAAACACCAAACAAAACTAAACTGTAGTTTGATGCGTGTTGTATTCCACAGCGAACTTATACGAACCGTAGTTGTCACACAACTCACCTATCTGTAAAACGTGCCCAAAGTACAGAGGACGTTTTTCTGTTTGTTTTGTTTTTGAATTTGGCGCAAAACTACACGAGGGCTATCTGCGTTAGCCGTCCCTAATTTAGTAGTGTAAGACTAGAGGGAAGGCAGCTAGTCATCACCACCCACCGCCAACTCTTGGGCTTCACTTTTACCAACAAATAGTCACTTTATAACGACTCCATGGCTGAAAGGGCGAGCATGTTTGGTGCGGCCATGATTCGAACCCGCGATTTTCTGTTTCTTTTTCTGTTTTCTCTGAGTAAATTGGATGTGAACGAAGACCAGCAGATACACAGTCGGACTTGCTAACCAGTAGACCACACTGTTCTTATTATTAAATGGAAAAAAAAACAACTCCAATTTGCATTACAATCTTTAAATTCTAAATTACAATTACTGTTTTTTTCATTTAATAAATTCATATCATTTGAATCTATCCTACTAATAATGATTTTCGATAAAAAGCTATACATTATTGTTATTCCATTATGAGCCATCTACAAACTGATTACGGATATCGAATATACAGCAACAGATTCATTGTACGGGAATCGAAGTGTCATGGTTAACAGAATGACTGTTGCAACAATGAACATCGGACATGCATGTCGACAGTGATATAACTTGATCAATATAGCTTCCTCGTGACTAAATATGTATATTACAAAACATTTAAGAATTAAATGTTTACTACCATACACACAAGTCAAAGGTTCGTTACTGCTACCGTCATTCTGTTGCTCATCAAATATATATGCCAAAGAAAGGATCACACTGATGAGATTAAAAGAAAAGTGATTAACAACTATCATTTCAAGTGTGCACACTATACAGAAGATGAAAAAAGTTGAGTTTTTCCAAAACTCTTAGGTACTGTCAACAAGGTAAGGACATTGATGACATTATTGTTATGCTACTAGAGATTTTAATGGCAGACATATCTAGTCCTTCACAAGTACCCCGAGTCGCGCCAAACATGCTCGCCCTCCCAGCCGTGGGGGCGTTATAATGTGACGGTCAATCCCACCTTTTCGTTGGTAAAAGAGTAGCCCAAGAGTTGGCGGTGGGTGGTGATGACTAGCTGCCTTCCCTCTAGTCTTACACTGCTAAATTAGGGACGGCTAGCACAGATAGCCCTCGAGTAGCTTTGTGCGAAATTCCAAAACAAACAAACAAATTCACAAGTACAATGTATATCACATACTAGAACTGTTTGACTTACATTTCATTAACACTTTATACCAACATCATCCAGCTCAGATATACGAATGATACAAATGGAAAATTTTTACTCAAGCATCCCAGATAGATTATACATTAACAAGAGTGGCCCAAAGAAGACAACTCAGAGACTCGATAGCCATACCTTATGTAAATACAAACTCTAACCATCATCCTGTTGTCAAGGTGTTAACAAAACAAAAGAAATGTTTGCATGAAAAAACTCTGGACGTGGCAGGAAGAGCATGGTGGAAAAGTCAAAGAAGCAAAACTAGGAAAAGAAAAAAAAAGAAATATGTTAAAATGAAAGAAGGTGGTGTATCGTGTAAGGTATAAAATAGCAAGAAGAAACAGTACAAGAATAGTGAAGAAGTCTAAGGCAAAATCCTGGATGAAGTGTAGTGAACGTTTGAGTAACTTATGTAAGGACTCCTTCAGGGTGTTTAACAAGTATGTTAAAGCTATACACGTGAAGATATTTAACCCAATAGTTGTCACCCAGTGACAGAAAGGGTAAACTACTGTATGATGAAACCAAAGCAAGATGAAAACAATACTTGCAAGAACTCTTTACCTCAACAAGGACAGAGAAGACATATACTCTGTTCATTTTCATGAATTAAAAACACAATAAACCTTCAATACTAGAGTAAGAAGTGAAATAAGCAATCAAGAACATCACCAAGAACAAAACTGTGGAATCAAGGAAATAAAATCAGAAGCAATAAGCAGTCAAATGGTCGACAGGAATGTTTAATAAATCATGGAAAGAGGGAAAGTTCCAGAAGACTGTTAAAGAGCCAGTTTGAAAAAAAGATACAATAAGAAAATCTGCAGTACTTATACTGAATTTCTCTCCGTAGACATGTGGGTAAGATGCATATAAGAGTTTCCAGAATATTGTCTAAAATACAATTTTCAGTGAAGTAATGTTAACTCGAATGCAACACACTGAAATCCAACTAGAACTGAATGATGTTTTCATAGATTAAAACAAAAACATTAAATTGTATTGGCAGAAATGTGTTATGAAAAATATTCAAAGACTACTGGGTACAAAGCCAGTAACACAAGAGTGGGATTCACCGTAACATTATAATGCCTCTACAGCTGAAAGGACGAGCATTGTTGGTGCGACGGGGATTCGAACCCGTGACCCTCGGATTATAAGTTGAACGCATTAATCCACCTGGCCATGCCGGGCCCTAGCCCTTGTGTAAATTTGAACAAAAGTCAAAACAAACAAACAGATTATAAATACGATGTTCAATGAAGTGTCGAGAGTTAGAAAGTGAGTTGGTAGAATTAGTTGAAAGATATTTAACATAGGTTTCCTCAGATAGATAAATGAATTTGCAATATGTCATTATAACGCCCCCACGGCTCGGAGGGCGAGCATGTTTGGCGCGACGGGGATGCGAACCCCCGACCCTCAGGTTACGAGTCACACGCCTTAACACGCTTAACCATACCGGACCCCGTGAAGTGTAAAACATATATTTTAAAGTGCTGTCATGTAGCAACAAACTGATCGACAATAAAAAAGGCTGATGCTTTGGGTTTGTGTGTGATCCACCCCATAATTACAAGAGAAAAGAACCTAGAAACTTAAAATTTGTACACATACAAAATGGATCATGAGGGTATTGTTACTTATCCACGTGTGTGCGCATCTTTTTAATGAGAAAGACAATGAAAAACTACAAAGTAAAGAAGATTAACCGCCATAACACCAAGGAAAAACAATCAAGACACCCGAGATGTAGCACCCACACTGAAGGTGTATTACTTATCCACGTGGGTGTGCAGATGTGTGAGAAAAAACAATTTATTATGCAAATTAGCGAAAAACTACATAGAAGAGAAATGTCAGCGTCATAGTTAATCAACAGTATTATAAAACTCTTTATAGTAAATGGCATCATTTAGTATTGAACTTCGGCTTAACGTTGATCTAAAATTACAAGAATTTTTTTCAGGACTAATATGTGTTCATATTAATAAAATATCATATATAGAATCCTTTTATGCAAGAGATGGCACTAATGTGGCAGTTCGGATGAAAATACACAAACAAACAATATTTTAGTTTATTTATACTCGAGATTTAAATAATTAAAGGATTGTGTAAATTTAAAAATGTGATGTATATTTGACAAAATATACCTCAGAAAGAAATCCACATTAAAAAGGACCTCTCGTTACAGAAAGTTAAACAGCAAAGTCAGAGGACCATCTACTCGCTGCATAATCAACCCTATGTGTAGTATAACTGGTTCGTGTTTTGGTGAATGATGTCTGACTCTTGTCTTGTGTGTTGGTGTCCTTGTTTCCTTTTATTAATCCAAACTGAGTGTGTGTTCCAGTGTGAGGCCGAGTACCAGACAGAGTGAGAGCCGCGTAAACAAACATAACTCCCTTTTATACAGAGCGCGCGAACGTCAAAGTGACCCCCGAATTGGCTGACTGCTAGTACCACTTCTTACTTCCAAGTTGTGTTAGTTTATATGAAACGAATGGGAATTTCTCTCCTTATATTGGCATTAGGGCTTACAAAGGATATTCATTTTAAACATCGAAATCTAAGGAAAAAGATATAATATACATACTATTGGGTCATTTCATGAGTAAGGAACAAATAACAACTAAACATAGTTCAACATTACGAACAACTGCTCTGCGGCATTGAAATCACCAAATTATATTAATAGCACATGAAAATCCAGTACTTAAATAGAGGGTAGTGATAATGTAAAATTACAGGGCCAATTAGGGAACACAAATACAGCTTTGATAGGGCATGTTGTAAAACTGTGGGCAGCTAATGGGAGTGAGCGGGGTGTGTGGCATACGGCTGGCATCTGGATCTCAATCGGGCTGAGCGATCCTTAGCCGTACGCAGAGCATACACATTGGTCAGCGGTTCGGTGATCATACGCTTTAGGCGTTCGAGGCGGGAATTGCGCGCTCGAACAAAGCAAACCCGCGGCCTGGATATTGAATGGTCATAGTAGCACCAAAATAAAATGTTTAAATTGCAGTTGACCTTCACAGAAAGGCTGGTTTCTTCATAAGTTCACATTATTCATACAGGCCAAACTGTAATTGTGATATTGTTCTTATTATCATAAGTGTGACAAGCACCTGTTACAATAATGTAACTACTACATTACATTAAATTAGGCACTTCTGAATAGCCCAATGACAATTTCAAAATTAATTCTAGAATTGTTTAGAAATATTATTTGGTCAGTTAACATGTAAGGTTATTATCTAATCATAAGTATAACATTAATTGGATTGTAAGTGACAATTTCAAGTGTATGCCACAATCATCAGTACAATTTGAATGGCTCATGCACAACGCAAAATGATCTCACAGAAGACACAACACCAGCTAAATGCTTCATAGTTTTGACCTATACACAATAAACTTATACATGCATGCTATATTTTACTTTTCAATAAAAGATAAATGAAATTAATGGGTAAATACCTGTGAAACCTTTGGTTTATCAAGTAAAATTCCTGATGATCTGTTGTAACTTGAAATCAACGTGGTTGTCTAATCTTCGTCAAAGCTCAAGATAGAATGGCATTAAACAGGGAGCAGCAATACAGCGCATGAGTTTCAGTGCATTCAGTACGTTACTATGGGATGCATGACACATACTTCCGTCTTAATGAGCACGTTGAGTTCTACATATCTATGTCTCTTTGATGTTAATTGTTAAGCAACAACGATGATTGTGTTTTCCATATTTTATAAATATATATAGGTAACAATATTGGGGGGACTGAGGCGGCTTGGCTCATTTGGGGCTCAATCCCCAAGCCCCCCCGGCTCCGCCACTGTCGGAATCACACACTGGCTTATTACCAGGTTTGATCTGTAAAACGTGCTTTTATGTTTAGCTTTAGCATAAAAATGTTTTATTTGTGTTTCGGTTTATGAGAAAATATATTCAGGGTACATTAAACAGAAATGTGCGTTTGTTCACTAGAGTTGTTACAAAAATGTTTGTAACACTTTGGGACCATCGATACATTAAAAGAGTAACAATGAAAACAAGCAAACCAGAGTCTATAGGTTCAACATTAAGGAGAACTATACACCGATATTCCTTTTGTAACTTTGTGAGAATTTCCAAACAAAGAAACAAAATAATATTTAGAGGAAAAAACGTCAAACTTCTTTTCCAGCAGTAACATCTGGAGAGAACTTTTTACAACATACAGTTTTGTGTTTCTGGTGCAAGACATGGATTTTCTATTAAAACTTAACATAAAATAATGTATCTCTAAAACGTTCTCTTGCCTCCTAGTGGCACAAAGATATGACTGCGAATTTCCAACGCTAGAATACATGTGGTGGGCATAACACAGATAATTCATAATGTACTTTTGTGCTTAACTACAAATAAAGAAGAACAAGAAAATTTTTATATGGAACAGAAATATATTTCCCGAAAAACAGAAGACAAATCACGTGATCCTTTTCTAGCCTTTCTGAACCTACTTCTGATATTCAAAAACCATCCGAGTTTAGATACATGTGGTGGGCATAACAGAGACAGTCCATAATGTAGCTTTATTCTTAACAACAAATACAGAAGAACTAGAATTGTTTTTATATGGAAAATAAATATATTTCCCGAAAAACATAATAAAATTCACGTGATCCCTTTCTAGCCTTTCTGTTAGTCAAAAACCATCAAATGTAACAAAGTATATAAAAAACAAAGTTGTCAGATGTGGTTGAGGTACACGAAGAAAGTTGTCAGATGTGGTTGAGGTACACGCTGTTCACCTTAACACAAGTAATTAACACATTTAAAATATGACATCTTGCTTGTTGTTTATTTGTTGAATTTCTCAAAAAGCTACATCAATGCTATCTGCGCTGAGTCTGAAGAGATAGACTAGAGTGGAGACACATAGACCACATTGCCACCCTATTCCATTTCTTGTCAGATCAAATAGCAGGATTTGACCTTCACTCTTATAATAAAAATATGTGTCCAATGTGTGGAGCACAGCTAGTCTGGGCGGTGACGAAATGAATACCACAAAACATTCGTTCCAGACATCGTCATCATAACCACCATGGGTCACTTTATTACTTATAGCAAGGCTAATTCATTATTTTGTTCCCTATTGGAAGTAAGATAATATTCAAACGACTGTGATATCAGCTTTAGGCCCTACAATATATATATATACATACATATTCCTTTAAAGTAAACTGTATGACAAACTACATTATCAGAATACATAAAAGTAAGAAAGAAATAAACAAAGAGAAGAAAACAACCAATACAACGTTCAATCAGTCAGATCATAATGTTGAAATACAAATTTTGGTTGACATTGGCTCAACAGGTTGCTCTGAGAAGTTTAAGTTTAAATAAACATGAACGTCGTCATTATGAATATATATAGAGATTGAAAACGTACACTAATACACATTTACTGTGTTGAGCCCAAACAACAACAACTAAAAACAACTCAAAATACCGTAGATATAATTAATTAGCAGATATTAAACCTTCATTTGTCAGTTGTCGATGTTTTAAGACACGTTATTCAACGGATTTATCCTATCATTTTAAACACTGCCTTATGCAGAACATCACTTTAATCACTGTCTATATAAAACAAACAAACAAAAAACATCTTTTACTCTCACCACTGGTGGCTCAGTAGTAAGTATTCAGTCTCATGACATTCAAAACCAGGTTTCGATTATCCTGGGGTGTAGAACACAACTAGCCATTCTGTAGCTTTCGTAACAATCGAATAAACCCACTTATCTTATATTAGTATTAGTCATATTATATATTTTTTAATAATGCACTTTATTGATGAACTCTGGACTGAGAGAAACGCGTCGTGTCCAATAGATACGACCGAATTAGTGTGATTTGAATACTATTATTATTAATTATTCTAACTATTGAAACATTCCAAAGGACTATGTATAGAATATAGTATTATAAGTGTGATAAGTTTAACATTCATGTCTGATGACAAATACATTAATAAAAATCATGCTTCACCAACATGATCCATAAATTAATTCACTCGTGATTTATGATTGACGTTTATAGTCAACAAAGAAACTGAATAAACTGTCACCACACGTAAATCCGTATTTACTTGTTTTTCTTTACTATTTATAAACGTTGTTGATGTTTGTACTCATCACGCTCATTTATTAAGTAGTACTTCTACACTTCATCTTCTGATGAACCATCATCATACATTTAGTGAAGGTTCATGACAACATGTTTTTGTTTCTAATTTTGTGTAAAGCTGCTCTCGTGAGCTGTCTATGTTATCTGTTCCTAATTTAGCAGCTACAGACTAAGAGTAAACACAACTAGTTAACATCACCTACTTCCCATGAGGGGGTTACGATGTTCTGTAGAAAGTAGTGTTACTCTTTATTTGAACTGCAGTAGTAAATTATATAGTCTTTCTAAATTCGAATAAAAGTTTATTTCTTATTCGCATTACCTGTTGGAAATAAGCATTACAACTCCATGTCTTTTGTTGAATATTATTCATCGTATAAATATTTATCTTCATCTCTTATCCGATTTGATGAAAATCTTCAGCTTACTCAACACAATATTAGTTTCTCTATACGCTCAGAAAACTGCAGCCTGAAGTTCTGGATCTGGATGTTTCTTTATACATCTAGTGGAACATCAGATGCTGTCGGTTCAAATTTGTTCAAGAAAAGAAATCCAGCCAAGACTGCGAAAAATAATAGATTTTTCTTCTCCGGAAGGAATCAGTATTACACTTTCAACCTTACTGGTGTCTAATGTTTGTCTTGGATGAAGTCTGGTAGCAATACCTTGTCATTCAAAATGCTTTATTCAACGTTCAGGACATCATAGGGTTGATACCACAAAAAATTTCCTGCTTACAAAACCAGGTATTGTCACGGACAACTACTCAATGTCCCTTTGTATCTTCGCTCAATGTCTCATCTCAATAACAGTAATATGAACAGATTATCACCGGAATGACAGAAAAATACATTAGTCGATCTAATACTGATGTTCACCTAAGAACAACATCGGCAATATACCAAACAACAGCGGCCCGGCATGGCCAAGCGTGTTAATGCGTGCGACTCGCAATCTGAGGGTCGCGGGTTCACATCCTGGTCGCGCCAAACATACTCGCCCTTTCAGCCGTGGAGCGTTATAATGTGACGGTCAATCCCACTATTCGTTGGTAAAAGAGTAGCCCAAGAGTTGGCGGTGGATGGTGATGACTAGCTGCCTTCCCTCTAGTCTTACACTGTTAAATTAGGGACGGCTAGCACAGATAGCCCTCGAGTAGCTTTGTGCGAAATTCCAAAACAAACAAAATACCAAACAACAAAGGGAACTTAAACATTCTTACTGGTTGGAACTAATAAAGATCTTCACAACCCTTCTAATAGCAGCACACATCAAAGTTTCAGGAATCTAATCACATTTATAACATCTTAACACGTATGAATCTGAGTGAGATTCAAGAGCTTTCCAAAGTCTTTTTATTTGAAAGCTAGAGTTATACAACTATAAAAAGTGAAACCAGTTTTAAACATGGTGATTTCTTATTTGGATACTAACCTTCATCTCGATAATGGTAATCACGAGATTTTCAATATAAGTCCATCTCATCAATTTGTCATTAACATGAACATCCCGAGCTGAAACAAGGCGCGTCTTCACAAATATTCTGACTGCGTGTTCTACGTGACCAAAGTGTATTTCCAATTAACTTCTGTGGTCTTAGAATAAGTACAAGAACAAACGACGCTTTTACATTACAAGTCGACTGAGCCTCCTCTGTGACACGACGGTATGTTTGCAGACTCACACCGATAGAAACCGGGTTTCGATACTCTTGGTGACCAAAACAAAAATAGCCCATTGTTTAGCTTTGTGTGCAATTCCAAAAAAACAAACAAAACAACAACACACAAACAAATCGACTGAAAATGTTTAACAGTATGCACTCAAGTAAGCTGTTCGTAAATATTGAAGTATGCAGACTGTACCAAGTGTTAAGAGAATCTGGAGATTATCGAACATTAGATGTCGGCCATCAAAGAATCTCTATACTCTAGTAACAGTAGTGCCTCGAATTACTTCGTCCATAATTCATCATTTTTTACTGTAACAGCAACTCTACTTAACTGTAATTCAGAGAGATATGAAAGTGTGGTAGGAGCGGAATACAACACAGTTTAAAAGAAATAACATCTTTGAAAAGCTACAAATCATATTAGAATCTAAACGTATGAAATCTATCCAGACTCTTATAGTAAGGAAAAATTATAATTTGGTTTCAATAGTTTTAACATCTTAGTAATATTTTCTGGTTACCGTTACACGTAATAATGACTACGCAAATAATATACGATAGATTAGTTGTTCATTCTGTACATCATATCTCAATCTACCAGGTTCTAACTGATCCTTAGTTTTTATTCATGGTAGCAACACCTAATTTTGTCTACATATTCAACGCAACGCATAACAAAATGTCAGGGTTTGTCGCACTGAGCGATTTTATTTTGGTAGTTAGCTACCTACTTATATAGACCACTCACTGTTTAATAAATAAACACATGTGAATTTAGAAATGGTACGTGATTCATCATTTTTTTACGAATTAAGTCTTTGGTTAATAAGAAAAAAACATACTTATCCATTCATGCGAATAAATATGTAATGAAACGAAGAGTCTCTAAGCACTTACGTAGGAGTGGTAAAACGATGTGTGTTTTTCTTTTTTTTTCTTTTAGCAAAGCCACAAAGGCTATCTGCTCAGCCCACCGAGGGGAATCGAACCCCTGATTTTAGCGTTGTAAATCCGGAGACATACCGCTCTACTAGCGGGGGGCAGGTAAAACGATGAACAGGCAGTTATGGAAACCAATACTGACTGTGATGTTAACATGATTTTAGCAGATATGTCATGAAAGTAATTTATGCAGACAGAGGTATCAGATGGTGGGGTGGGGGAAGGTGAGGTCGCGCCTCCTGTATTTCAAAAAAAGGTCATTTGGTATTAACATTTTTATGAATAGATGAAAACAAACATCTAATTCTGTACAATATAAATTATCCATTAACAGAAAAGTTCGGTCTAGTAGAAGAAACTGCATAATATAATTGATGAATTACCTCCCCCAACTTAGCAGTAAAATTCGATGCTAAAAATGAACTATATGTTTATAAAAAACCAAGATTTGGTCTTGGTATAAACACACAAGAAATTGTTCTAAGGAATTATTTCAGGACACTATAAGAACTATGAAATAAATGTATTTGATTTCTCTAGTACATATCTATCTATAGAAAGTATTAATACTATAAATAAATGACCTTATAAAACCAAAATATTGTTCATATTTAATTAAACAATGTTCACTTTACAACTTCTTCAGGAGCTTTTACCAAAATACAAACTGAAATTGGCAAATAATAATAATTTATTGTATTGATAAACAAAGTTAACTTATTTTTCAACAATGAATATAAACAGTCATTTCTGTTGTGTGCAAACTCACAACATTTATGCAAAAACATCATTGGAGCAACAATCAGTCATAAGCACTGTAAAAACAACTTTTTAAATTAAAACTGTTTGTAAGAAAAAAAAGGTTAGTAAAAATGTACTATTTTAATTATGTATAGTTCACAAAAATTTGATTATGAAGTAAGCAATATTATGACTTAATATGTGTGTGTGTATATATATATTATTTAAGTGCGAGTTAGCTTTTATGCAAGTTGAAGAACATGTGATAAACCAAACAGCCTGTTGATACTTAAAACTTTATTTAGTGTTTATTTTATCTTGTTTTAACTTAACTAAGAACAAAACTCTAAACTAACAATTGATATTATGTGAACTTTGTTTCTAAGCTGGCAAAGCACAATTATAATTAATTACACTTGTTTTAAGACATTAGTATTAGATCTATTATATTTTTTAACACTACATTTTTTATTAGGTCTTTGGGGGGTTTGAAGAAAAAAAAGAGTGTGTAACAGTATTTTAACATGTTAAATCTAAGTAACATTTCTGGGTTTGTTTTTATAGCAAAGCCATATCGGGCTATCTGCTGTGCTGACTGAGGGGAACCGAAACCCTGATTTCAGTTTTGTAAATCCGAAAACTTATGCTGTCTCAACAAGAGAAAGCAACATTTCTGACCGAGATGGATTAAAATATACTAACTATTTAACAACATTGAAGGTAATATTTCTGACAGAAATGATTATTACAAGTCTGTCAAACAATTACTACCTTTGGCCCGGAATGGCCAAGCGTGTTAAGGCGTGCGACTCGTAATCTGAGGGTCGCGGCTTCGCATCCCCGTCGCGCCAAACATGCTCGCCCTTTCAGCCGTGGGGGCATTATAATGTTACGGTCAATCCCACTATTCGTTGGTAAAAGAGTAGCCCAAAGGTTGGCGGTGGATTGTGATGAGTAGCTGCCTTCCCTCTAGTCTTACACTACTAAATTAGGGACAGCTAGCCCTAAAGTAGCTTTGCGCAAAATTCAAAACAAACAAACAATAAACAGATACCGAATTGTAGGGGGCGTTGCAGGAGGATGTTAGGTTACGAATTAGAATAGGCATAAAGGTATTCCTTTATATTGGTTTAATTTTGGTTTTAGTTGCTGTATAAGTAGGGCTTCTTTGATTTGGTGTTTGTTTATATTTGTTTTTTTCACTACTGAGTTGATTGATGTTGCTTTGTATGAGTTCATAAATGTCTGGTTGAATGCAACAGGCCAGTTGGTAGTCTAGATTAATTTTTTGTTTCTGTAGGTCAATTAGTTCTTGATATTTCGAACTTAATATGGCTTTTAGTAGTTTTTATTTTCCTGTAAATTATGGATAATGTTTGTACACTGGGTAAAATTCTTCAATAGTTTTATCTTCACAAAATTAGAGATAAGTTTTCCTTTCTGCATTGTTGGATGAAACAAATGTCTTTCTATTGATAATTTTTCGATTTAAGTTTCTTTGTTTCATTACCATTGCACAAGTGTGTACGGTTAACAATAGCGTACTATAGGTAAGTTCGAGCATAATGAAGTTCAAACAGATAACATAGTACACAAAGAAACACAAAAAGCTTACATTTCTCTTATATAATCGCCCTGATGAAGTAATTCTTGATGACGAGAAACACACTTGTATTAAAAATGTATGGGTATTAGCACTTTTACTGATAAGGAGAGAACATGTTTCGA
Source organism: Tachypleus tridentatus (assembly GCF_004210375.1). Lineage (NCBI taxonomy): Eukaryota > Metazoa > Arthropoda > Merostomata > Xiphosura > Limulidae > Tachypleus > Tachypleus tridentatus. The sequence goes on along the minus strand of NC_134837.1, from coordinate 230,050,531 downwards.
CCTTCCTAGGTCATTTTTAGGTTAAGAAAGACAGTGTTTGAATGTGATTTAGCGACACAAAGGAATGTATTCTTGAAACAACTGAACCAGTTATCGAAAAGCAGTTACTGTGTTTAAAAAACAGGCTGTAGGAGCAGAAATAGTTCTAGATTTAGAGAAATTTTATTCAGAAATTATATTTACTTTTAGACTGATTTTTATCCAGCTATTCTGCAGGTGACTATATCTTTATAAAAATAGTGTATAATACTTATTATACAATAAATAATACGATCAAGTTTATTTAACACCCGTTGTTCTATATCAAATTTTATACATCACATATATAAATACACAGACAATATTATTGATAAGAAATAACATTAGAGATCAAATCTATAAAGAATAACTAACAGATGGTGTTTCAACGAAGATCTTTGTAATGTTCAGGTACATTTTCAAATGTCCTTTCGATTGCAGGATGATAAGATTGTCAGGAATATTCTGTTATTTGTTATTATTAATTTCTTCACTTCTGTAATGTCTTCCTGGTTGACGTTCATGCCATATACTTCTAAAATTTCATCTCCTGTTTTCATCAATCCAGACAGTAAAGTCATGGTTTCAAGATCTCTCATTCGAGACACGAAGATTCTTGAAACTATTAAAATTATCACGTTTTAGATCCCTTTAACTAATTTAAATCTTTTTTCAATCAAATTATCTTATTTTCGTTCATTATTCGACAGTTACGGGTGAGAAAAGGTTTGGTGTTTTTCTTATCCATAATATACTTTCAAATTTCCTAGAGGTAAGGATTAGCCAAATTGAAAATTTAATATTTGTCAAAAATTAACCATAAAAGTCATTACACTGAAATATTTTTAAATTTTGTTCAACTGTTTTGGGTATAAAAACCAATAGCAACACATTGCGGCTTTTTTTTTGTTGAAATACCTGGAAGATTACTGAAGCAAAATCATTGAAAATCAGAAATACAAGCGGAAAAGCGAACTATAAACGTAGATGCAAATATGTAATTGTCCCTTATCTTCTCATGGGGCTCAGTTTTGTGACTACAAATTGTAAAACATGCCCTGGGGCACAAACGGGTCCTTATCGACCTTATTCAATTTCGCATCATTATTCTTTGACATACATTTCATATTGTCTATTTGTTTTTTAAGCTATTAATTACTGGTGGTGGTCCACATACTCCAATATATCGGGTAATTTTATGTTTGGATTGGACTCTTTCCGTTTATTAGAGAAATCTGACTTTAAAATAAAGATGGGGATATAGATATATCTTCTATCAACTTGCAAAACTAAAAATGTTATATCTAAGTCCTTTACTTTAAACTGTAATGTTACAGCCTACAGTCAATGTCAAAAACGCCTGGTGGAAGAATTGCAGTGAAAACACCGGCATCAAAGTTATCTCACGACAAATTTCAACAGAAGCGAGACTGATTTGAAGAACATTGTTGCCTTGTTAGTTTTTATACATTCAGTATGTTTAATGTTTAGATGTAATAACGGAAAACTTTTTTGTCAGGAACATTTACAAAATATAAAACTTACAAAGCTCTGTAAAGTCACTAATACAAAAATATACTGACTTTAATCTTTAACTTTTACGCTTCTCTTGGGACTTAAAAGCAACAACAACAACAAAAACAATTATAGATAGTGCGTGTTTTACCTGGTATAATATACGGCCTCCCTAAGATTAATAAACAGAATCATCCATTACATCCGGCTAGGCATGGCCAGCTAGTCAGGGTGTTCCATAGTTTCAGTTACTTCTTTTAATTTTATTTCGGATAAGTCTCCGATATATCATGTTTGTTTCGTACTACTGTATCAACTTGTTTTGGTTTTGTTTTTTTAATTTCGCGCAAAGCTACTCGAGGGCTATCTGTGCTAGCCGTCCCTAATTTAGCAGTGTAAGACTAGAGGGAAAGCAGCTAGTCATCACCACCCACCGCCAACTATTGGCCTACTCTTTTACCAACGAATAGTAGGCTTGACCGTCACATTATAACGCCCCCACGGGTGGGAGGGTGAGCATGTTTGGTGCGACCGGGATTCGAACCCGCGACCCTCGGATTACGAGTCGAACGCCTTAACACACTTGGTCATGCCGGGCCACTGTCTCAACTAACTGGAAGTTCGGAGTTGAGTCTAGAAGTTAATTTAATGTTAGAATGTATTAAATTTATGTTATTTGCCAACAAGATTGATGCACACAATTTCTGTTTTGTTTACATAAATATATTTTAATACAAAAGCATAACAACAATTTTATTCATAATAACGGTCATTTCTAATTGTTATTACAAATGATGGTTTGTGTACAACAATTTTACAAACATATAGACAATATTGAGATTTATATCCAGTCTAGAACAAAATATGTGATGGATGATCCAACTCCACGCCGAACAAATTAATTCTAAGTTCATATTGTTGCACCTCGCTTCCTCTGACTGGTTAACTTTATCGGTGAAGATATCACAGTAAGAATATTAACGTCCGAAGGTATTCTCTGAAGTTGAACGATTGGTAATGTTTAAAATCAATAAACGCTTCTGGTCCATTTCTATAGTTTCCGATTAATAGCCGTAACTTACAGTAATAGCTTCCTGGGCCTATAGCTCACTGACTGTTTTCTGTCTCTCGGCTTTGTGTAACAATCACGGAAGTTTCTAATTATTTTGACATTGTTTTCGCGCGCTTTTGCCAATTAAATATTGTTGCTTTTTTACTTTCAAAAATGCTTTACAAATTTCAACAAACGGGACTTGCACAATTGGTGGTCAACGAAATACGTCACATAGAGAAAAGAAAACTATACAGAAACAAATGTAGGTATTAAAATAAATGTACAGCGACAAATCCGTTACACTATATACATACCGATTCTTCTACGAAAGGTAAAATTGAAAGAAGAATCAACAATGTTGAGACGTAATACTTCACTTGATTGACCGTACCCACTGCTGTTGGTTGCAGTTTCGCCTGTTGAATGCTCATCAGCAGAAATTATGCTGGCTATTCAAATAAATATAGTTAGGCCTCCTATAACCGTGATTCGTATACAACGTTAACGGAAGGGTAACGTTAAGTCGTCTTCAATCATCAATAAAGTAGCATAAAATAGTTTAAGTATTTGAATAATATCAGTGATCGTGCCTAAATCACTGTTCCACATTGCATACCAAGTTTGTTGAATGTGATTTATCTCAAAAAAGTAATTTATTTGACCTTCGTATTTTTCTTATGTATGTAACTAATTCTCAAACATATGGTTTCAGTTGTTTGTAAGCATTGTTCTATATGGTTATTGTTATTTTACATTCAACCTTATGTTTGGAACTGTTTCGTTTACGAATTTAATATTCAGGTTGAGATACGAGAAGAAGGTCATTGTCTGAAATGTTGTATCTTTAGCATAGCGTATTTTATATTTATCTGTGCTTAACTTATTATCGGTAGTTAATATGTTATCAATTATCGTGAACAATAAGATAGTGAATTAATACTTTCTGTCGTGTTCGCCTCCCAAAAGCTGCAAAAGAATGATTACAATTTCACTTGTTATGCAATATTGGTATAAAACCTGTTACATTTTGAAAAACTTTTCTTCCTGATATTTGACTTTTCTTGCTCATTAATATAATGTACTATCTCTATTTTACTTTCTTCTATAATATTTTAATTTTCTGCCTCGTTCTACTATTTTTTTATTTTATTTCTTCTTGATTTCCTTTCACTGTTTCTTAACTCTAATAAGCCACCCAGTAACTCAGCAGCGTGTTTTCGGACTTGTAACACTTAGGTTAATGTACACAGCATCTGTAGCTTTGTGTTTAACTACAAACCAACAAAAAACTTCACTAAATCTCATGAGGTTATCTCAAAGATTAATGTTTAATCTTCGTAAATAATCATTAAAATGTATTGTTAATTGTAATGTATTAAAGTGAAGTGCTGTTAAGCAGAAAACTACACCGAAAGATATCTGTACTCTTCTCATAGAAAGTATCGAAACCCGATTTATAGCGTTATTAGCCCTTATTCTTATCGCCGAGCCGAATAATTTAGGACAGTCATATTAACCAGTTTCTAAACGTCCGTATATGAAAGTATCTATTCATACATGTAATGTTCTCAGATTTATATTATATAAATATATAACTAGAGCTTGAAGGTCAAGTTCATGTCTGTAAGTTTTGTGAGTGTTACTGTAATGGATGGTTCGTATACATTTAAAGTTCTTTTTCTTTATAGTACTCAGTATTATACAGCATAAGTATATAACCATTAATAACAAGGATGTGCTCTTAATATTAAACTTTTACTTCATATAAGTTTATTTATAGCTACATATAAATATATATTGGATGGAACAACTAAAATATAATGGAATTATTAGTACATTATTAATGTAAATGTAAAATTACTTTTATAAAATAATTACAACCATTCTCATATTTAATTTCTGTGAATATCTGACACGATTATCTGTATCTGATTCAAAATTCAATTAATTTCTCATTCATCTTACAACTAATATTTGGTAGAAGTGAATTCACATTTTTAGAGTTAAAAACATTTCACTTTAATGTAATGTATACTATGTCAAACTGTGTGACCAATATCATATCGATGTTGCATGGTTAAAATAAGTGTTGTTAAGAGCCTGAAGCATCCACAACTACTGAGAAAGATGTGTTCAGAGAATCCTTAATATTCAGAGTCATTTGAATACACGTGATTCTCCTTTCAAAAGAGACCTATACATGTTCGATACTATTGATGTCTGATAAGTCTGTACCCTAGTTAAACTGGTCAATGACCTCTTCTTCAATATTATTACACGTGGGAAGACAATTATCATCCATTCAGCTGAAGCCAGAACCAAACATTACAATATATGATAGTGTAAGAGGTACTTCCATTGCTATTATGTATAGTCTTGATGACATCTGGAAAACATAAAGGTCAGAGTGTCTGATATTAAAGTGAGTTATTTTGTGACTTACTATAACTATAATATACCTTTTGTTGTTAATATTGTCAAGTTTATTGTGTTTGTTAACTGTATTTACACTGAAATAACGTTATGTTCTAACTTCTGATTCTGTTTTTAACAGTTATCACATAACTGTGGCGAATCGTTAGATAACGGTAACTTACTTAAAATGTGGATTTTATTATTCTTACTCCAATACCAGTGTATTTGTACCATTTTGGTACAAGTTATTCCACCACATCTTGTTAATAACACTTTGAAACATTTTACAACAGTGTTTGTTTTTATAGTCAGCCAACTTTCATTGGTCTGACAGACATTTATTGAAATATCCAGTTGTCTTCTTTTGGACTTTACTAAGATTATTGAATATTTTAAAGTACTATAAACTGTGTGATTTACTACGGTGTTACAACTATGATAAGACAGTTTGAAAACTCTTCCTCTTTATAGTCATTTGTAGTTCAGATTACATAACTTTTCCTGTTTAATTTATATAACAATGAAATGAGGAGAACAACGAATATTTATTTATAACAGTAGTTTTATCTTGTTTTTAGAGTTAATATTCGTGAACATACAAAACATAAATGTAAAACATTATTTAAAGCTATTGTCTGCTGCGTATTACCTTCCTCACTAGTTGGGACAATGCTTGAAATATACTCGTAATTCGTAGTTTCGAGAAAACGTTTATCAGACATCTGAAACCAATTTCATAATTTACAATTTTCATATAAACATTTATTTGGTTTCACTCATATTATAGTAAAATTATTATTACATAAAGAATAAATTATATATTTTTAAAATGTTTATTAACTGATTATTGTTATTAAAAACAATGTTTTTTTTTCGATTGATGAGTGTCGCCTCACCAATTATGATTAAATCTTCAGACAGAAACACCAGCTTCAAAATAAATAAAAGACGATGAATGTATCCAGAGAGAGGTGTCAAGCAACATCAGGCCTCCTTGTCTGCAATGCTGATAAAATTATCATTGTAAGACTTGGCAGTAAACCAGAACACCACAGAGAAACGTCTTTATTGTTACCGAAAATGCTGAAAACCGAAACAAATTTGTTATTGGTAGAGCTTCGAAACCAACACCCGTGTGTCAATTAAAACGTTGCCAAAGCAAACATAATCTTATTGGACAGGAAAGTAAAAAGAATAATCAGGTTAAATATGTTGACATCCCTCACAAGATTGTTTTTACAAGAGTTCCGAAACCGAAACCCAAAAATTAAATTACCCATGAGCTGCACGCAAGCATACCATATTTAAAAGAATTACTTTACTTTATCTCATAAGTTACTATTTTTTACATTCTACTCACTGATATAAATAATAAATAAAACATACACATGAAAAACAAAGAATATAATATTTGCCTGGGTCTTCTCTTTTTTGTTGTCAACTATCATGAAACTTAAACTCACTTTTTGATGTACTGAAGGTATTGATACAATCAATAATGTTTTTTATGTGATTAAATAATACAACTAAGAACAGAGAATAATAATACACAGAAAACACTGTCCTATAAATATGATAATTTTCTGACTTTATAGCTATGTGATAATATCCTTAAAGAAATTAAGCTGAGCTCTCCAGTGTAATTAGTAATTTCCATCA